>NC_069502.1:857462410-857674910 GCF_027579735.1 Bombina bombina
TGGAAGCTAGCTGAATGTATTGGGTGAACTAATAACACAAGGCATATATATTTCTCTTGTAAGGTGTATCCAGTCCACGGATCATCCATTACTTGTGTGATATTCTCATTCCCAACAGGAAGTTGCAAGAGGACACCCACAGCAGAGCTGTAATATAGCTCCTCCCCTAACTGTCATAGCCAGTCATTCTCTTGCAAGTCTCAACAAGCTAGGTCGTTGTAGGAGAGAGTGGTTAAATATAGTTAGTTTATTTTCTTCAATCAAAAGTTTGTTATTTTTAAATAGTACCGGTGTTGTGCTATTTTATCTCAGGCAGTAAATAGAAGAAGAATCTGCCTGAGGTTTCTATGATCTTAGCAGGTTGTAACTAAGATCCATTGCTATTCTCACATATGTCTGAGGGGATTACACAGATGAGGTAACTTCAGCGAGAGAATGGCGTGCAGTTTATTCTGCTATCAGGTATGTGCAGTTATAATTTTTTCTAGAGATGGAAAACACTAGAAAATGCTGCTGATACCGGATTAATGTAAGTTAAGCCTTAATACAGTGATTTAATAACGACTGGTATCATGCTTACTCCCAGGGGTAATACCCTTATGATATTGCAATATAAAACGTTTGCTGGCATGTTTAATCGTTTTTATATATGCTTTGGTGATAAAATTTTATTGGGGCCTAGTTTTTTTCCACATGGCTGGCTTAAATTTTGACTAGAAACAATTTCCACTGTTGTAGTATAAAAGTTACAGTTGGTGCAGTTAAAATTACAAACTGTGACATCCAGCTTCCCTCAAAGGCCCTCTGAATGCTATAAGACATCTCTAAAGGGCCCAAAGGCTTTCCAAAGTCGTTTATTGGGGAAGGTAGGGCCACAGCTTGCTGTGGCAGTTTGTTGTGACTGTTAAAAAATGTCTATTTCGTTTTTTTGAACTAAGGGGTTAATCATCCATTTGCAAGTTGGTGCAATGCTCTGTTAGCCTATTATACACACTGTAAAAATCGGCTTAATGGTAGCGGCAATGAACATAGTGCCGTTTGCACGCTTACATCTCAGACCGCTGCAACTATGCATGCTCAGTCAGTGGAACGGGGATTACACAGATTTGTCCCCTCAACTGAATCTGGACCAAGAGACCAGGGATTCTCTTCTCTGGTGGCTATCTCGGGTCCATCTGTCCAAAGGTATGACCTTTCGCAGGCCAGATTGGACAATTGTTACGACAGATGCCAGCCTTCTAGGTTGGGGTGCAGTCTGGAATTCCCTGAAGGCTCAGGGATCGTGGACTCAGGAGGAGTCTCTCCTTCCATTAAATATTCTGGAACTAAGAGCGATATTCAAGGCTCTTCAGGCTTGGCCTCAGTTAGCAACTCTGAGGTACATCAGATTTCAGTCGGACAACATCACGACTGTAGCTTACATCAACCATCAAGGGGGAACGAGAAGTTCCCTAGAGATGTTAGAAGTTTCAAAAATAATTCGCTGGGCAGAGATTCACTCTTGCCACCTATCAGCTATCCATATCCCAGGTGTAGAGCACTGGGAGGCGGATTTTCTAAGTCATCAGACTTTTCATCCGGGAGAGTGGGAACTCCATCCGGAGGTATTTGCACAACTGATTCATCGTTGGGGCAAACCAGAACTGGATCTCATGGCGTCTCGCCAGAATGCCAAGCTTCCGTGTTACGGATCCAGGTCCAGGGATCCCAAGGCGACACTGATAGATGCTCTAGCAGCGCCCTGGTCTTTCAACCTGGCTTATGTGTTTCCACCGTTTCCTCTGCTCCCTCGACTGATTGCCAAGATCAAGCAGAAGAGAGCATCGGTGATTCTGATAGCACCTGCGTGGCCACGCAGGACCTGGTATGCAGATCTAGTGGACATGTCATCCTTTCCACCATGGTCTCTGCCTCTGAAACAGGACCTTCTACTTCAGGGTCCTTTCAACCATCCAAATCTAATTTCTCTGAGGCTGACTGCCTGGAGATTGAACGCTTGATTTTATCAAAGCGTGGCTTCTCCGAGTCAGTTATTGATACCTTAAGACAGGCACGAAAGCCTGTCACCAGGAAAATTTACCATAAGGTATGGCGTAGATATCTTTATTGGTGTGAATCCAAGGGTTACTCATGGAGTAAGGTCAGGATTTCTAGGATATTATCTTTTCTCCAAGAAGGTTTGGAAAAAGGATTGTCAGCTAATTAAGCGTCTGGCAGATGTTCCAGACGTTCAGGCATTTTGTCAGGCTTTAGTTAGAATCAAGCCTGTGTTTAAACCTGTTGCTCCACCATGGAGCTTAAACTTGGTTCTTAAGGTTCTTCAAGGAGTTCCGTTTGAACCTCTTCATTCCATAGATCAAGCTTTTATCTTGGAAAGTTCTTTTTTTGGTAGCTATTTCCTCGGCTCGTAGAGTCTGAGCTATCTGCCTTACAATGTGATTCTCCTTATCTGATTTTTCATACGGATAAGGTAGTCCTGCGTACCAAACCTGGGTTCTTACATAAGGTGGTATCTAACAAGAATATCAATCAAGAGATTGTTGTTCCATCCTTGTGTTACACAATCTGGACGTGGTCCGTGCTTTAAAGTTTTACTTACAAGCTACTAAAGATTTTCGTCAAACATCTGCTTTGTTTGTTGTCTACTCTGGACAGAGGAGAGGTCAAAAGGCTTCGGCAACCTCTTTTTCTTTTTGACTAAGAAGCTTAATCCGCTTAGCCTATGAGACTGCTGGACAGCAGCCTCCTGAAAGGATTACAGCTCATTCCACTAGAGCTGTGGCTTCCACTTGGGTCTTTAAAAATGAGGCTTCTTTTGATCAGATTTGCAAGGCGAAGACTTGGTCTTCGCTTCATATTTTTTCAAAATTTTACAAATTTGATACTTTTGCTTCTTCAGAGGCTGTATTTGGGAGAGAGGTTTTACGGGCAGTGGTTCCTTCCATTTAAGTTCCTGCCTTGTCCCTCCCTTCATCCGTGTACTTTAGCTTTGGTATTGGTATCCCACAAGTAATGGATGATCCGTGGACTGGATACACCTTACAAGAGAAAACACAATTTATGCTTACCTGATAAATTTATTTCTCTTGTGGTGTATCCAGTCCACGGCCCGCCCTGTCATTTTAAGGCAGGTAATTTTTAAATTTAAACTACAGTAACCACTGCACCCTATGGTTCCTCCTTTCTCGGCTTGTTTTCGGTCGAATGACTGGCTATGACAGTTAGGGGAGGAGCTATATTACAGCTCTGCTGTGGGTGTCCTCTTGCAACTTCCTGTTGGGAATGAGAATATCCCACAAGTAATGGATGATCCGTGGACTGGATACACCACAAGAGAAATAAATGTATCAGGTAAGCATAAATTGTGTTATATATATATATATATATATATATATATATATATATATATATATATATATATATATATATATATATAGCTAGATGTCAAGGTTAAGGTCAGTGGCAAAAGTATATAATTCACAAAACTTAAAGTTGTGTATGTACCATTAAGAAACTGTAAGGATGTATAGCAAAATGTTTCGTAAATGGTTTTTAATCTTTGCTCAGGACTTTGAGTGGAAATTTGTAATCAGTGTCTCAGATTACAACATTCAAATTAGGCAGTTACCAGTGAATAACATTTAGGCATATGTTGCAGCATTAACGATATAAAGTCTAAACAAGTTAGTTGCAGATAAAGTCTCCTTGTTAACAATGTGCGGATATAGGGTAGAAGTGAAAGTCTGACCTGTATCCTGAGAACGGAGGTGCGGTACTCACACACGCTGGGAGCTGCAGAGTGACTCTGGATGTGAGAGCTGCCCCGGGCCGTAGCTGATGACGTAAGCGGTGCTGCACAGGGCTGTGTCTAGAGAAGTAGGAGCGCACTTGTCTGAGAAGGAGACGGTAACAAGAGGAGAAACAGCAACGGAGATTGAATCAGGTAGGCTTTTGGAAAGAGCTGCTTCGTGAGCCCTGCAACAACTGAAGATCACCAAAATAGGGCTCTGCAAGATAGTCACGAAGTCTAGTATGGAGCAAGTAACTTAGTTGTGAGTTAGAGGCTAGGAATCAAACTTAATTAACCAACAAGGTGTGCTAGTAGGAGGTGCTCTTTATAGGAAGCATCTTAAAGGTACAAGGTCAGTTTAACCAGCAGACAGGAACCCTTACATAGCCCCCCCTCAAAGGAACCACAGCGAGGTTCAGGGTCTGGGGCGATCAGGGTTACATCTGTGAAAAATGGAAACCAGCCTAGGAGCCGAAACATTGGAAGCAGGCTCCCAGGAATCATCCTCATGACCGAAACCCTTCCAATGGATCAGGTAGAAAAGGACTCCATGGCGGAGTCTGGAATCCAAGACACTGTGAACTTCATACACCGCGTCAGAGGCAACTGTAAGGGTCTGGTCGTCAGTTCCAGTGTGAGAGGCAGGAGTGTTACATGGTTTGACCAAGGATACATGGAATGTAGGATGTATCTTGAAGGAGGGTGGAAGTTGTAATGTTACTGTCGAAGGACCATTAACCCGGGTTACTGGGAAAGGACCTAGAAAGAGCTTGCCCAGTTTCCTACATGGATACGGTATCCTGAGATGCTTAGTAGAGAGCCACACTCGTTGTCCCACAGTGTATTGTGGAGAGGGTCGGTGCCGGAGATCGTAATACCTACGTTGTGAGGCTTGTGCATGATGAATATGATCACGAATCGAAGAGAAGTTGGCAGCAATGTCATTGACAAGATCATTCACTTGTGGGCAAAGTGTTTCAACTCTGGGTAGGAGGGTGAAATTAGGATGTAAACCATAATTCACATAGAAAGGTGAAGTGCCAGTAGTAGAACTTTGAGTGTTATTATATGCAAACTTGGCCAGAGGTAAATAAGTGGCCCAAGCATCTTGTTGATGAGAACAGAAACAGCGCAAATACTGCTCGAGCCACTGATTCACCCGCTCTGTCTGACCATTCGTTTGCGGATGGTAAGCAGTGGTAAGTTTCTGCTCTATATGAAGCGCGGTGCACATATTTCTCCAAAACCTAGAGGTGAATTGAGATCCTCTGTCGCTGAGGACTATTTTAGGTATCCCATGGAGTCGTACAATGTTACTTATAAAGAGATCACACGTAATTTTGGAGGTGGGTAAGGAGGAAATTGGTACAAAGTGTGCCATCTTTGAAAAAAGATCTGTTACCACTAGTATGGTGGTGTAGTTACATGATTGGGGTAAATCAGCAATAAAATCCATAGAAACTGCCTCCCATGGAATTTGTGGGACTGGTAGAGGTTGTAGGAGCCCCACAGGAAGTTGTCGTAAAGGTTTAGTTGTTGCACATACTATGCATTGAGTAAGATATTTTTTTAGATCCTGATGTAAAATTGGCCACCAGAAGGATCTCTTGAGCAATTCTGTAGTTTTATCCCTACCCATATGTCCTGCAAGGGGGGACTCATGAACAGATTTAAGAACAGAAAGTCTTAAAGTAGGAGGAATGTATAACTTCCCATCCTTGCATAGGAAGTCGTCAGGGTTGCAGGTGAGATCTGCATGTGGTGCTGAAGAGTCCTTGGCGATTGCGTCCTTTAGAACAAATGTTAAATCTGATAGAACCCCTAGGATGCAGTCTTTAGGAATGACAGTGGCAGGTGTATTGAGATTTTCAGGTTTAGAATCTCGCCTGGAAAGTGCGTTGGCCTTGCCATTACTTGCACCCGGTCTATAAGTAATAATGTAATGGAAACGGGAGAAGTACAAATTCCAGCGTAATTGTCTGGAGGATAGAGTTCGGTTTGATTGCAGGTATTGCACGTTCTTATGGTCGGT
Source organism: Bombina bombina (assembly GCF_027579735.1). Taxonomy (NCBI): domain Eukaryota; kingdom Metazoa; phylum Chordata; class Amphibia; order Anura; family Bombinatoridae; genus Bombina; species Bombina bombina. The sequence continues at coordinate 857,468,233 of NC_069502.1, forward strand.
ATAGATAACCGTTGGTTGTGCAGCCCCCTCCAGTAGATGTCTCCAATGGTCAAAGGAACATTTTATTGCAAGCAATTCCTTTTCTCCAACGGGATAGTTTAACTCCGCCGGTTGCATGAGTCTGGAAAAGAAGGCTACAGGGTGCAATGGATCCTTGAATGATTTCCTTTGGGAGAGAACTGCGCCTATGGCGAATTCTGAAGCATCAACCTCCAAAATAAACTGTTTCTCTAGATCAGGGTACTGCAGGATAGGTGCAGTGGTGAATTTACGTTTTAGTAAATCGAATACTGATTGAGTTTCTTTTGACCACTTGAATGCTAAGTTTAACTTAGTGAGTTCAGTGAGTGGTTTAGTGATGGACGCAAACCCTGGGATAAATTTTCTATAATAATTTGAGAACCCCAAGAACCGTTGTACATCTTTTCTAGAATGGGGTACAGGCCAATCCAAAATTGCTTGAACCTTATCATCCTGCATCTTAATACCCTCAGGGGTTATATCATAACCTAAGAAAGTTATGTTGTTGGACTCAAATATGCATTTCTCTAACTTGGCATATAGATTATTCTTACGTAATCTAGTTAGTACTTCCTTTACATGGATTCTGTGTTGATCAAGATTTTGAGAATAGATCAGGATGTCGTCAAGATAGACAACAACAAAAACATCTAGTATATCCCTGAAAAGATCATTAATCAAACACTGAAATGTTGCTGGGGCGTTGCATAGTCCGAATGGCATCACTGTATATTCGAATAGCCCATATCTAGTCCGAAAAGCAGTGAGCCATTCGTCGCCAGCTCTCATTCGTATTAGATTATAGGCTCCTCGAAGATCCAATTTTGTGAAAATCGAGGTCCCCCTTAATCTTTCTATTAACTCAGGGATTAACGGGAGTGGATACCGATTTTTCCTAGTACGCCTGTTTAACTCCCTATAGTCAATAATGGGTCTCAATGTGCCATCTTTGTTGGTAACGAAAAATATGCCTGCACCTGCTGGGGATGTGCTAGGTCTTATAAAGCCTTTCTTAAGATTTTCGTCAATGTAATTTTTTAGGTGTTCTAACTCTGGCTTAGAGAGGGGGTAAATGTGTCCATAAGGGATTGAGACCCCTGGGAGTAAATCAATAGGACAGTTGTAGTCCCTATGGGGGGGTAATTTTTCGGCATCTTTTTTGTTAAACACATCAGAGAATTCAGCATACTGTTGGGGTAGAATATTATCATGAACCTGTAACATAACTGAGTCAGAAGAGTTTTGTTCACTATCAGTGAGTTGAGGAAAAGTTAAACTAAGATTACTCCAATCTACAGATGGTTTATGTGTTCTTAACCAGTTTATACCGAGTATTATATCAAACATTGGGGAGGTTATCACATCAAATGTGAGTATTTCTGTGATGTGTGTGCATGAAGTTACCTGTAAGGATGTTGTCTGGTGTGTAACAGGACCTGATTTAAGCATTGTGCCATCAATAACCTTCACAGAGACCGGTAGATGCTTACACACAAGGGGTATTTTATTTTGTTTGACAAAAGCTTGATCAACAAAATTTCTGCCAGACCCTGTATCGACAATGGCTTCAGTGGTTATCCGTACTTGGTCCCACTGTAAAATAATTGGAATGGTCAGATATGAGGGTTTAATAACTTTCATCAAATATGATTCTGTAGAATTAAACAACCTACCCTTCTTATTTTTTGTGAGGACAGGACAGTCCTTGACTTCATGTGAGGGGCTGGCACAATACATGCACAGACTGTGCAGTTTCCTTCTGGTTTTTTCTTGCATGGTTAGGGGTCCTTTCATAAAACCAATGTCCATAGGTTGAGGAGTATCCTTACTAGAGTAGGCTACAGTGGATGATAGACTCCTTGTACTGTTAGCTTTTTCAGAACGGCGTTCCCTGAGACGTCTGTCAATATTGATAGTAAGGGTGAACAAGTCCTCTAATGAATCCGGTATACCTGTGCGCGAGAGTTCATCTTTAATTTTAAGATCTGTCAAGGTTAAGGTTAGTGGCAAAAGTATATAATTCACAAAACTTAAAGTTGTGTATGTACCATTAAGAAACTGTAAGGATGTATAGCAAAATGTTTCGTAAATGGTTTTTAATCTTTGCCCAGGACTTTGAGTGGAAATTTGTAATCAGTGTCTCAGATTACAACATTCAAATTAGGCAGTTACCAGTGAATAATAAAGTCTAAACAAGTTAGTTGCAGATAAAGTCTCCTTGTTAACAATGTGCGGATATAGGGTAGAAGTGAAAGTCTGACCTGTATCCTGAGAACGGAGGTGCGGTACTCACACACACGCTGGGAGCTGCAGAGTGACTCTGGATGTGAGAGCTGCCCCGGGCCGTAGCTGATGACGTAAGCGGTGCTGCACAGGGCTGTGTGTAGAGAAGCAGGAGCGCACTTGTCTGAGAAGGAGACGGTAACAAGAGGAGAAACAGCAACGGAGATTGAATCAGGTAGGCTTTTGGAAAGAGCTGCTTCGTGAGCCCTGCAACAACTGAAGATCACCAAAATAGGGCTCTGCAAGATAGTCACGAAATCTAGTATGGAGCAAGTAACTCAGTTGTGAGTTAGAGGCTAGGAATCAAACTTATTTAACCAGCAAGGTGTGCTAGAAGGAGGTGCTCTTTATAGGAAGCATCTTAAAGGTACAAGGTCAGTTTAACCAGCAGACAGGAACCCTTACACTAGAGGATATAACAAATCATAATATAAGTAACTTGTAAGTTGTTTAAAATCACATACTCTCATATATTGGGTTTAATGCCACATTAAATTCAATATTCCATCTAACTTTATTTGGTGTTTAATATCCAGTTGATTTGACAGCCTCGGTCTCAAAAACAAAAAGTGTCCCATTTTACACAGCATGTTTTCATTTGATTGATAAAAAAATTTGCACTTTATTTTGTTTTTGTTGTGTTTTTTTTATTTTTTTTTTATTTTTTCGTACCAACCAATTGACAAAATATAGTGATGATATGGTGTTGGAATGATAATGTTTTTGTCACTTAATCAAGAATTATACTTGCCATGTTTGGTATACGGTTAAATAAGAAATGGTGAGCGGAGAGAGTGGGAGGGGGCCTCTTTGCTCTAAAATGCCTGGGCCCTTTTTTAGTCCCAGTCCGGCCCTGTGACCCAGGTTGTATTTACTGTTGTGCTGATGTCATTTCATGGGATGTTTCTACCGGATGTGACTGCTATTGATGTAGGCTCAGGTTTATTTCACTTAAATTACACAGTTTTTCACATTTTGTTTTAAACTAACTTTTAAAAAGATACAATGTAAAGAGGGATTTATTTCTATTACTGATATTTTTCAGGTGAAAACGATTCTAGCATTTTATGTAACACAGAACAAACAGAAGATCAGAATATGCCAGAAGCTGCAAAGCAGGAAATATGTAACAATATAAGTACAGGTAGGTGTACTAGTGTGACGTGTGTCTGAGGGATACAGGGCACAGGTGAGTGTACTAGTGTGACGTGTGTCTGAGGGATACAGGGCACAGGTGAGTGTACTAGTGTGACGTGTGTCTGAGGGATACAGGGTACAGGTGAGTGTACGTGTGTGATGTGTCTGAGAGATACAGGGCACAGGTGAGTGTACGTGTGTGATGTGTCTGAGGGATACAGGGCACAGGTGAGTGTACATGTGTGATGTGTCTGAGGGATACAGGGTACAGGTGAGTGTACGTGTGTGATGTGTCTGAGGGATACAGGGTACAGGTGAGTGTACGTATGTGATGTGTCTGAGGGGTACAGGGCACAGGTGAGTGTACGTGTGTGATGTGTCTGAGGGATACAGGGCACAGGTTAGTGTACGTGTGTGATGTGTCTGAGGGATACAGGGCACAGGTGAGTGTATGTGTGTGATGTGTCTGAGGGATACAGGGTACAGGTGAGTGTACATACGTGATGTGTCTGATGGATACAAGGCACAGGTGAGTGTACGTGTGTGATGTGCTTGATGGATACACAGCACAGGTGAGTGTACATGTGTGATGTGTCTGAGGGATACAAGGCACAGGTGAGTGTACGTGTGTGATGTGTCTGAGGGATACAGGGCACAGGTGAGTGAGTGTACATGTGTGATGTGTCTGAGGGATACAGGGCACAGGTGAGTGTACATGTGTGATGTGTCTGAGGGATACAGGGCACAGGTGAGTGTACGTGTGTGATGTGTCTGAGGGATACAGGGCACAGGTGAGTGTACATGTGTGATGTGTCTGAGGGATACAGGGCACAGGTGAGTGTACATGTGTGATGTGTCTGAGGGATACAGGGCACAGGTGAGTGTACATGTGTGATGTGTCTGAGGGAAACAGGGCACAGGTGAGTGTACATGTATGTGATGTGTCTGAGGGATACAGGGTACAGGTGAGTGTACGTGTGTGATGTGTCTGAGGGATACAGGGTACAGGTGAGTGTACGTGTGTGATGTGTCTGAGGGATACAGGGCACAGGTGAGTGTACGTGTGTGATGTGTCTGAGGGATACAGGGCACAGGTGAGTGTACATGTGTGATGTGTCTGAGGGATACAGGGTACAGGTGAGTGTACGTGTGTGATGTGTCTGAGGGATACAGGGTACAGGTGAGTGTACGTATGTGATGTGTCTGAGGGGTACAGGGCACAGGTGAGTGTACGTGTGTGATGTGTCTGAGGGATACAGGGCACAGGTTAGTGTACGTGTGTGATGTGTCTGAGGGATACAGGGCACAGGTGAGTGTATGTGTGTGATGTGTCTGAGGGATACAGGGTACAGGTGAGTGTACATACGTGATGTGTCTGATGGATACAAGGCACAGGTGAGTGTACGTGTGTGATGTGCTTGATGGATACACAGCACAGGTGAGTGTACATGTGTGATGTGTCTGAGGGATACAAGGCACAGGTGAGTGTACGTGTGTGATGTGTCTGAGGGATACAGGGCACAGGTGAGTGAGTGTACATGTGTGATGTGTCTGAGGGATACAGGGCACAGGTGAGTGTACATGTGTGATGTGTCTGAGGGATACAGGGCACAGGTGAGTGTACGTGTGTGATGTGTCTGAGGGATACAGGGCACAGGTGAGTGTACATGTGTGATGTGTCTGAGGGATACAGGGCACAGGTGAGTGTACATGTGTGATGTGTCTGAGGGATACAGGGCACAGGTGAGTGTACATGTGTGATGTGTCTGAGGGATACAGGGCACAGGTGAGTGTACATGTATGTGATGTGTCTGAGGGATACAGGGTACAGGTGAGTGTACGTGTGTGATGTGTCTGAGGGATACAGGGCACAGGTGAGTGTACATGTGTGATGTGTCTGAGGGATACAGGGTACAGGTAAGTGTGCATGTGTAATGTGTCTGAGGGATACAGGGCACAGGTGAGTGTACATGTGTGATGTGTCTGAGGGATACAGGGTACAGGTGAGTGTACATGTGTGATGTGTCTGAGGGATACAGGGCACAGGTGAGTGTACATGTGTTATGTGTCTGAGGGATACAGGGCACAGGTGAGTGTACATGTGTGATGTGTCTGAGGGATACAGCGCACAGGTGAGTGTGCATGTGTAATGTGTCTGAGGGATACAGGGCACAGGTGAGTGTACATGTGTGATGTGCCTGAGGGATACAGGGCACAGGTGAGTGTACATGTGTGATGTGTCTGAGGGATACAGGGCACAGGTGAGTGTACATGTGTTATGTGTCTGAGGGATACAGGGCACAGGTGAGTGTACATGTGTGATGTGTCTGAGGGATACAGGGCATAGGTGAATGGATTTTATTTTCAAAAACCTCACAAAACCCTGGACTGAATATGAAAAGTTTTTTTTTTTTTTTTTAAGTTGTTTCATTCTTTGCGAGCCATCAAGTTTGATGATCCTGAAATGCCCTGATAAAAGGGCCCGGCAACAGTATATTATATAGTATACCTACTGTATATTAGCCCGTCCCATAACCAATAAATGTGCGCAATTTTATAGTATGCAAAATATAGTAATTTTGCAGTGCGCGTGTGCAATCTGCATATTAATGATGGTGTGCGCGTGATGCCGTGGACGAACTTATCTAGTTATTTTAGAGGCTGCTACAAGGTCACTGCATGTGTCCATAAACAACAAATGGCAACTGTGTTGCAAATCTCTGCCTTTATTAGGTTGTGCATTAAAGTGCCCTTATAAGGATCTGGTCTGTTTGTGTACAACACTTGTGAATGAGTGAAGTATAATGAAGCACCTTCAGTATTTGTTGCGTTGAGCTAAACCCTCATTTCTTTCATGTAATTAGCAAGAGTCCATGAGCTAGTGACGTATGGGATATACATTCCTACCAGGAGGGGCAAAGTTTCCCAAACCTCAAAATGCTTATAAATACACCCCATACCACACCCACAATTCAGTTTTACAAACTTTGCCTCCCATGAAGGTGGTGAAGTAAGTTTGTGCTAGATTCTACGTTGATAAGCGCTTCGCAGCAGGCTGGAGCCCGGTTTTCCTCTCAGAGTGCAGTGAATGTCAGAGGGATGTGAAGAGAGTATTGCCTATTTGAATTCAATGGTCTTCCTCTAGGGGATCTATTTCATAGTTTCTCTGTTATCGGTCGTAGAGATTTCTTCTCCTACCTCCCTTTTCAGATCGACGATATACTCTTATATACCATTACCTCTACTGATTCTCGTTTCAGTACTGGTTTGGCTATCTACTATATGTAGATGAGTGTCTTAGGGTAAGTAAGTCTTATTTTATTATGACACTCTAAGCTATGGTTGGGCACTTTATTTGTAAAGTTCTAAATATATGTGTTTAAACTTATATTTGCCATGATTCAGGATAATCAGTATTCCTTATTTCAGACAGTCAGTTTCATTATTTGGGATAAATGCATATGATTCAATATTTTTTCCTTACCTTAAAATTTTTTTCAATTGACTTTTTTCCCTGTGGGCTGTTAGGCTCGCGGGGGCTGAAAATGCTACAATTTATTGCGTCATTCTTGGCGCGGACTTTTTTGGCACAAAAAATGTTGTCATTTCCGGCACCCTAATTGACGCCGGAAGTTTGTTCATGGTTGCGTCATTTTTTGACGTATATGTGTTCAGACGTTTTTTTGCGCCAAAATTGTGGGCGTCGTTTTTTTCGGCGTCACAGGATGTGGCGTCATTCTTTGCGGCAAAAAATATGGACGTTGTACTTGGCGCCAATAATGTGGGCGTCATTCTTGGCGCCAAAAAATGTGGGCGTCATTTTTTTCACATTATTTCAGTCTCATTTTTCATTGCTTCTGGTTGCTAGAGGCTTGTTCATATGGCATTTTTTTCCCATTCCTGAAACTGTCATTTAAGGAATTTGATAATTTTGCTTTATATGTTGTTTTTTCTATTACATATTGCAAGATGTCTCAACCTGACCCTGGATCAGAATCTACTTCTGGAAAGACACTGCCTGATGCTGGTTCTACCAAAGTTAAGTGCATCTGTTGTAAACTTTTGGTAACTGTTCCTCCGGCTGTTGTTTGTGATAACTGTCATGATAAACTTTCTAATGCAGATTGTGTTTCCATTAGTAATAATCCATTACCTGTTGTTGTTCCTTCAACATCTAATGTTCAGGATGTCCCTGTTAATGTAAAAGAATTTGTTTCTAAATCTATTAGGAAGGCTCTGTCTGTTATTCCTCCTTCCAGTAAACGTAAAAGGTCTTTTAAAACTTCTCATATTTCAGATGAATTTTTAAGTGACCGTCATCATTCTGACTTATCTGTTTCTGATGAGGATCTATCTGGTTCAGAAGATTCTGCCTCAGATATTGACACTGACAAATCTTCATATTTATTTAAGATGGAGTTTATTCATTCTTTACTTAAAGAAGTGTTAATTGCATTAGATATGGAGGAGTCTAGTCCTCTTGATACTAAATCTACTAAGCGTTTAAATTCGGTTTTCAAACCTCATGTAGTTATTCCAGAAGTTTTTCCAGTTCCTGATGCTATTTCAGAAGTAATTTCTAGGGAATGGAATAGTCTGGGTACTTCATTTACTCCTTCTCAAAGGTTTAAGAAATTGTACCCTGTGCCATCTGATAGATTAGAGTTTTGGGACAAAATCCCTAAAGTTGATGGGGCTATTTCTACTCTTGCTAAACGTACTACCATTCCTACGGCGGATAGTACTTCCTTTAAGGATCCTTTAGATAGGAAGCTTGAATCCTTTCTAAGGAGAGCTTATTTATGTTAAGGTAATCTTGTTAGACCTGCTATTTCTTTGGCTGATGTTGCTGCAGCTTCCACTTTCTGGTTGGAGGCTTTAGCGCAACAAGTGTCAGACCATAATGCTTATAGCATTGTTAAACTTCTTCAACATGCTAATAACTTTATTTGTGATGCCATTTTTGATATCATTAGAATTGATGTCAGGTATATGTCTTTAGCTATTTTAGCTAGAAGAGCTTTATGGCTTAAATCTTGGAATGCAGATATGACTTCTAAGTCAACTTTGCTTTCTCTTTCTTTCCAAGGTAATAAATTATTTGGTTCACAGTTGTATTCTATTATTTCAACTGTTACTGGGGGGAAAGGAACCTTTTTGCCTCAGGACAAAAAATCTAAAGGTAAATACAGGGCTCCTAATAGTTTTCGTTCCTTTCGTCAGAATAAGGAACAGAAGCCTGACCCTTCCCCTAAAGGAACGGTTTCCGTTTGGAAACCTTCTCCAGTCTGGAATAAATCCAAGCCTTTTAGAAATTCAAAACCAGCTCCCAAATCCACATGAAGGTGCGGCCCTCATTCCAGCACAGCTGGTAGGGGACAGGTTACGATTTTTCAAAGATATTTGGATCAATTCGATTCACAGTCTTTGGATTCAGAACATTGTTTCTCAAGGGTACAGAATAGGTTTCAAGGTAAGACCACCTGTGAGAAGATTTTTTCTCTCTCTCGCATTCCAGTAAACCCAGTGAAGGCTCAGGCATTTCTGAAATGTGTTTCAGATCTAGAGTTGGCTGGGGTAATTTTGCCAGTTACAGTTCTGGAACAGGGTCTGGGGTTTTACTTGAATCTATTCATTGTACCAAAGAAGGAGAATTCCTTCAGACCAGTTCTGGATCTAAAAATATTGAATCGTTATGTAAGGATACCAACATTCAAAATGGTGACTATAAGGACTATTCTGCCTTTTGTTCAGCAAGGGCATTATATGTCCACAATAGATTTACAGGATGCATATCTTCATATTCCAATTCATCCAGATCACTATCAGTTTCTGAGATTCTCTTTTCTAGACAAGCATTACCAGTTTGTTGCCCTTCCGTTTGGCCTAGCAACAGCTCCAAGGATCTTTTCAAAGGTTCTCGTTGCCCTTCTCTCTGTAATCAGAGAACAGGGTATTGCGGTATTTCCTTATTTGGACGATATCTTGGTACTTGCTCAGTCTTTACATTTTGCAGAATCTCATACGAATCAACTTGTGTCGTTTCTTCAAAGACATGGTTGGAGGATCAATTTACCAAAGAGTTTTTTGATTCCTCAGACAAAGGTAACCTTTTTGGGCTTTCAAATAGATTCAGTGTCCATGACTTTGTCTCTAACAGAAAAGAGACGTCTGAAGTTGGTTTCAGCTTGTCGAAACCTTCAGTCTCAATCATTCCCTTCGGTAGCTTTGTGCATGGAAATTCTAGGTCTCATGACTGCTGCATCGGACGCGATCCCCTTTGCTCGTTTTCACATGAGACCTCTTCAGCTTTGTATGCTGAACCAGTGGTGCAGGGATTATACAAAGATATCACAAATAATATCCTTAAATCCCAATGTTCGATCTTCTCTGACTTGGTGGTTGAATCACCATCGTCTAATTCAAGGGGCCTCTTTTTTTCGTCCAACCTGGACTGTAATCTCAACAGATGCGAGTCTTTCAGGTTGGGGAGCTGTATGGGGATCTCTGACAGCGCAGGGGGTTTGGGAAACTCAGGAGGCGAGATTACCAATCAACATTTTGGAACTCTGTGCGATTTTCAGAGCTCTTCAGTTCTGGCCTCTTCTGAAGAGAGAATCGTTTATTTGTTTTCAGACAGACAATGTCACAACCGTGGCGTATGTCAATCATCAAGGTGGGACTCACAGTCCTCAAGCTATGAAAGAAGTATCTCGGATACTTGTATGGGCGGAATCCAGCTCCTGTCTAATTTCTGCGGTTCACATCCCAGGTGTAGACAATTGGGAAGCGGATTATCTCAGTCGCCAGACGTTACATCCGGGCGAATGGTCTCTTCACCCAGAGGTATTTCTTCAGATTGTTCAAATCTGGGGACTTCCAGAAATAGATCTGATGGCCTCTCATCTAAACAAGAAACTTCCCAGGTATCTGTCGAGATCCAGGGATCCTCAGGCGGAAGCAGTGGACGCGTTGTCGCTTCCTTGGAATTATCATCCTGCCTATATCTTTCCGCCTCTAATTCTTCTTCCAAGAGTGATTTCCAAAATTCTAATGGAACGTTCGTTTGTACTGCTGGTGGCTCCAGCATGGCCTCACAGGTTTTGGTATGCGGATCTCATTCGGATGGCCAGTTTGCCAACCTTGGACACTTCCGTTACGACCAGACCTTCTATCTCAAGGCCCATTTTTCCATCAGGATCTCAAATCATTAAATTTGAAGGTATGGAAATTGAACTCTTGATTCTTAGTCATAGGGGTTTCTCTGACTCAGTAATTAATACTATGTTACAGGCTCGTAAGTCTGTGTCTAGGAAGATTTATTATCGAGTCTGGAAGACTTACATTTCTTGGTGTTCTTCTCATAAATTCTCCTGGCATTCTTTTAGAATTCCTAGAACTTTACAGTTTCTTCAGGATGGTTTGGATAAAGGTTTATCTGCAAGTTCTTTGAAAGGACAAATCTCTGCTCTTTCTGTTCTTTTTCACAGAAAGATTGCTAATCTTCCTGATATTCATTGTTTTGTACAGGCTTTGGTTCGTATCAAGCCTGTCATTAAGTCAATCTCTCCTCCTTGGAGTCTTAATTTGGTTCTGAGGGCTTTACAAGCTCCTCCGTTTGAACGTATGCATTCTCTGGATATTAAATTACTTTCTTGGAAAGTTTTGTTCCTTTTGGCCATCTCTTCTGCTAGAAGAGTTTCTGAGTTATCTGCTCTTTCTTGTGAATCTCCTTTTCTGATTTTTCATCAGGATAAGGCGGTGTTGTGGACTTCATTTCAATTTTTACCTAAGGTTGTGAATTCTAACAACATTAGTAGAGAAATTGTTGTCCCTTCATTGTGTCCTGATCCTAAGAATTCAAAGGAGAGATCTTTACATTCTTTGGATGTAGTAAGAGCTTTGAAATATTATGTTGAAGCTACTAAAGATTTTAGAAAGACTTCTAGTCTATTTGTCATCTTTTCTGGTTCCAGGAAAGGTCAGAAAGCTTCTGCCATTTCTTTGGCGTCTTGGTTAAAGTCTTTGATTCATCATGCTTATGTGGAGTCGGGTAAGTCCCCGCCTCAAAGGATTACGGCTCATTCTACTAGGTCAGTTTCTACTTCCTGGGCTTTTAGGAATGAAGCTTCTGTTGATCAGATTTGCAAAGCAGCAACTTGGTCTTCTTTGCATACTTTTACTAAATTCTACCATTTTGATGTTTTCTCTTCTTCTGAAGCAGTTTTTGGTAGAAAAGTACTTTAGGCAGCTGTTTCAGTTTGATTCTTCTGCTTATGATTTCAGTTTTTTTCATTATTTAGATTAAAACTTTTGATTTGGGTTGTGGATTATTCTTTCAGCGGAATTGGCTGTCTTTATTTTATCCCTCCCTCTCTAGTGACTCTTGTGTGGAAGTTCCACATCTTGGGTATCTGCTATCCCATACGTCACTAGCTCATGGACTCTTGCTAATTACATGAAAGAAAACATAATTTATGTAAGAACTTACCTGATAAATTCATTTCTTTCATATTAGCAAGAGTCCATGAGGCCCACCCTTTTTGTGGTGGTTATGATTTTTTTGTATAAAGCACAATTATTCCAATTCCTTATTTTGAATGCTTTCGCTCCTTTCTTATCACCCCACTTCTTGGCTATTCGTTAAACTGAATTGTGGGTGTGGTGAGGGGTGTATTTATAGGCAGTGATTTTTAACCTTTTTTTTGCCGTGGCACACTTTTTTTACATTAAAAAATCCTGTGGCACACCACCATCCCAAAATTTAAAAAAAAATCACACATTGTAGCCTAATACAGCATATATATATACACATACACACAAACACACACATACTGTATGTATTGTGCTGTTATGCCATGCCTCCTACAAACTACCCCTGCACTGGGAGTAAAAAACAAGCAAAGTTTAAAAAATATGTCACACTGTTGTCAGTCTGCCGTGGCACACCTGAGGATCTCTCACGGCACACTAGTGTGCCACGGCACACTGGTTGAAAAACACTGTTTATAGGCATTTTGAGGTTTGGGAAACTTTGCCCCTCCTGGTAGGAATGTATATCTCATACGTCACTAGCTCATGGACTCTTGCTAATATGAAATAAATGAATTTATCAGGTAAGTTCTTACATAAATTATGTTTTTGTTGCCGTTTGGCTAAGTTTTATTGTTTGTTGTTGTGCCTGTTGCACTATGTCACCTTGTCAGATGTCCCCAAAGGGGCTATGTTGGCCTTTGTTTACCCTTGTCAACTCCCTGAATGGACTGTGATGCACTATGTCACCTTGTCAGATGCCTACTAAGGGGCTATGTTCTCATTCTGACTTATTTTTCCGATTATCTTATTTCTTTGTTTTATGACATTCATAAATCATATTTATCATAATAAAAAGAATGTCATTAAAATGTTATGTTTCTTCTTTATTAATGTAATTTCTAATAAAAGATAATTTTATGTTGATAATCCTCAAGTGATGGTGACCACAATTCTTAATTTATGGATATGAAGTCATAATGTACATTTTATTATTATTTCTTTTGAAATCAACATACACATATAATATATTTAAAACAGACTATTATCTTTATGTTGGCAGCGCATATATTTCAATTTTCCTTACATCTTATTGTAGTAGTATAACATAAGAAATCACTGTGTGTAATGCACACATTTTAGATGATTAATCTTTCTATTATTTTTGATTATATTTAATTATCAAACAATATATTGCTATTGGTAACATATATAATGTATAAACAATACACATTTTTGTGATGTATATAGTAGCATTATTTCTTTCATGCAATTGGCAAGAGTCCATGAGCTAGTGACGTATGGGATATACAATCCTACCAGGAGGGGCAAAGTTTCCCAAGCCTCAAAATGCCTATAAATACACCCCTCACCACACCCACAATTCAGTTTTACAAACTTTGCCTCCTATGGAGGGGGTGAAGTAAGTTTGTGCTAAGATTTCTACGTTGATATGCGCTTCTCAGCATTTTGAAGCCTGATTCCTCTCAGAGTACAGTGAATGTCAGAGTGATGTGAAGGGAGTATTACCTATAGAATGCAATGGTTTTCCTCGCGGGAGATCTATTTCATAGGTTCTCTGTTATCGGTCGTAGAGATTGATCTCCTACCTCCCTTATTCAGATCGACGATATACTCTCATATTCCATTACCTCTACTGATAACTGTTTCAGTACTGGTTTAGCTATCTGCTATATGTGGATGGGTGTCTTTCGGTAAGTATGCTTTGGCATTTTATGCATTAATATAAAGTTCTAAATATATGTATTGTACTTATATTTGCCATGAGTCAGGTTTATGTATATTTCCTTTTGCAGACTCTCCGTTTCATATTTGGGTAAAAACATATTTAGGAAATATTTTTCTTACCTGGGGTATAGTCTTTTCTTTCATGTAATTGGCAAGAGTCCATGAGCTAGTGACATATGGGATATACAATCCTACCAGGAGGGGCAAAGTTTCCCAAACCTCAAAATGCCTATAAATACACCCCTCACCACACCCACAATTCAGTTTTACAAACTTTGCCTCCTATGGAGGTGGTGAAGTAAGTTTGTGCTAAGATTTCTACGTTGATATGCGCTTCTCAGCATTGTTGAAGCCCGATTCCTCTCAGAGTACAGCGAATGTCAGAGGGACGTGAAGGGAGTATCACCTATTGAATACGATGATTTCTCTAACGGGGGTCTTTTTCATGGGTTCTCTGTTATCGGTCGTAGAGATTCATCTCCTACCTCCCTTTTCAGATCGACGATATACTCTCAAATTTACCATTACCTCTACTAAGAACTGTTTTAGTACTGGTTTGGCTATCTGCTATATGTGGATGGGTGTCTTTTGGTAAGTATGTTTTCATTTACTTAAGACACTCTCAGCTATGGTTTGGCACTTTATGCAAATTATATAAAGTTCTAAATATATGAATTGTACTTATATTTTCCATGAGTCAGGTTCATGTATTTCCTTCTGCAGACTGTCAGTTTCATATTTGGGAATATAAACACTTTAAGAAATTTATTTCTTACCTGGGGTTTAGTCTTTTTCAATTTGACTACTTTTTGCATTTGCGGGTATTAGGCCCACAGGTGCGTCAAATGTTAGACTTTATTACGTCATTTTTGGCGCAGGAAATTACGTTTTTGACGCAACTTCGTCATTTCCGGCGTCATACGTGACGTCGAGACCTTTCACACGGCGGCGTCATTAGTGACGCAAGTGTGTCATTTCCGGTCATTTTTGGCGCCAAAAAAGTGTACGTTACGTTGTGCATCATACTTGGCGCCAATTTTTTCTTCATTATTTCAATACCTCATTGTTGTTTGCCTCCTGCTTTCTTTTCTATCAAGAGGCCTATGCTTTTGCATTTTTTCCCATTCCTGAAACTGTCATATAAGGAAATAGATAATTTTGCTTTATATGTTGTTTTTTCTCTTACATTGAGCAAGATGTCCCAATCTGATCCTGCCTCTGAAGTTTCTGCTGGAACATTGCTGCCTGACATGGGTTCTAGAAAAGCTAAGTGCATTTGTTGTAAAATTGTAGAAATTATTCCACCGAATGTCATTTGTAATAGTTGTCATGATAAACTTTTACATGCAGATAGTGTTTCTATCAGT
Organism: Bombina bombina; assembly: GCF_027579735.1. Lineage (NCBI taxonomy): Eukaryota > Metazoa > Chordata > Amphibia > Anura > Bombinatoridae > Bombina > Bombina bombina. The sequence continues at coordinate 857,483,322 of NC_069502.1, forward strand.
AATAGTACATTGCCAGTTGCAGTTCCTTCAACTTCTAATGTGCATGATATACCTGTAAATTTTAAAGAATTTGTTTGTGAATCTATTATGAAGGCTTTGTCTGCATTTCCACCTTCTAATAAACGTAAAAGGTCTTTTAAAACTTCTCATTTAGCTGATGAAATTTCAAATGACCAACAACATAATAATTCATCCTCTTCTGATGAGGATCTATCTGAAACAGAAGATCCTTCCTCAGATATTGACACTGACAAATCTACTTATTTATTTAAAATAGAGTATATTTATTAAAAGAAGTGTTAATTACTTTGAATATTGAGGTAACCAGTCCTATTGACGTTCAGTCTAATAAACGTTTAAATGCTGTTTTTAAACCTCCTGTGGTTTCCCCAGGTGTTTTTCCCATTCCTGAAGCTATTTCTGATATGATTTCTAGGGAATGGAATAAGCCAGGTACTTCCTTTATTCCTTCTTCAAGGTTTAAGAGATTGTATCCTTTACCAGCAAAATCTATAGAGTTTTGGGAAAAGATCCCCAAAGTTGATGGGGCTATTTCTACTCTTGCTAAACGTACCACTATTCCTATGGAAGATAGCACTTCCTTTAAGGATCCTTTAGATAGGAAGCTTGAATCTTATCTAAGGAAGGCCTATTTATATTCAGGTAATCTTCTCAGACCTGCTATTTCTTTGGGTGATGTTGCGGCTGCATCAACTTTTTGGTTGGAAAATTTAGCGCAACATGAATTGGATTCTGACATATCTAGCATTGTTCGCTTACTGCAACATGCTAATCATTTTATTTGTGATGCCATTTTTGATATTATCAAAATTGATGTTAGATCCATGTCTTTATCTGTATTAGCTAGAAGAGCTTTGTGGCTTAAATCTTGGAATGCTGATATGACATCCAAATCTAGATTACTATCTCTTTCTTTCCAAGGTAATAATTTATTTGGTTCTCAGTTGGATTCTATTATTTCAACTATCACAGGAGGAAAAGGAGTTTTTTTGCCTCAGGATAAAAAACCTAAGGGTAAATCTAAGGCTTCCAACCGTTTTCGTTCTTTTCATCAGAATAAGGAACAAAAACTCAATCCTCCTCCCAAGGAATCTGCTTCCAGTTGGAAGCCTTCCTCAAATTGGAATAAATCCAAGCCATTTAGGAAACCAAAGTCTGCCCCTAAGTCCGCATGAAGGTGCGGCCCTCATGCCAGCTCAGCTGGTAGGGGGCAGATTAAGGTTTTTCAAGGATTTTTGGATAAAATCTGTCCAAAATTATTGGATTCAGAGCATTGTCTCTCAAGGGTATAGAATAGGATTCAAAGTAAGACCTCCTGTGAGAAGATTTTTTCTCTCACACATGCCTGTAAATCCAGTAAAAGCTCAGGCTTTTCTGAAGTGTGTTTCAGACCTGGAGTCTTCAGGGGTAATCATGCCAGTTCCTCCTCAGGAACAAGGTTTGAGGTTTTATTCAAACCTATTCATTGTACCAAAGAAGAAAATTTGTTCAGACCAGTTCTGGATCTGAAAATTTTGAATCGTTATGTAAGAGTACCAACTTTCAAGATGGTGACTTTAAGGACTATTCTGCCTTTTGTTCAGCAAGGACATTATATGTCCACAATAGACTTGCAGGATGCATACCTTCATATTCCGATTCATCCAGAACATTATCAGTTTCTGAGATTCTCTTTTCTAGACAAGCATTACCAATTTGTTGCTCTTCCATTTGGCCTAGCAACAGCTCCAAGAATCTTTTCAAAGGTTCTGGGTGCCCTACTATCTGTTATAAGAGAACAGGGTATTGCGGTGTTTCCTTATTTGGACGTTATCTTGGTACTAGCTCAGTCTTTACATACTGCAGAATCTCACACGAATCAACTAGTGTTGTTTCTTCGGAAACATGGTTGGAGGATCAATTTACCAAAAAGTTTCTTGATTCCTCAGACAAGGGTCACCTTTTTAGGCTTCCAGATAGATTCAGTGTCCATGACTCTGTCTCTAACAGACAAGAGCCGTTTAAAATTGGTCGCAGCATGTCGGCTCCTTCAGTCTGTCATTCCCTTCAGTGGCTATGTGCATGGAAGTTTTAGGTCTCATGACTGCAGCATCGGACGCAATCCCCTTTGCTCGTTTTCACATGAGACCTCTACAGCTTTGTATGCTGAATCAATGGTGCAGGGATTATACAAAGATATCACAATTAATATCCTTGAATCCCAATGTACGACACACTCTGACATGGTGGATAGATCACCATCGTTTGGTTCAAGGGGCTTCTTTTGTTCGCCCAACCTGGACTGTGATCACAACAGATGCGAGTCTTTCAGGTTGGGGAGCTGTTTGGGGGTCTCTGACAGCACAAGGGGTTTGGAAATCTCAAGAGGCGAGATTACCAATAAATATTTCTTTCATGTAATTAGCAAGAGTCCATGAGCTAGTGACGTATGGGATATACATTCCTACCAGGAGGGGCAAAGTTTCCCAAACCTCAAAATGCCTATAAATACACCCCTCACCACACCCACAAATCAGTTTTACAAACTTTGCCTCCTGTGGAGGTGGTGAAGTAAGTTTGTGCTAGATTCTACGTTGATATGCGCTCCGCAGCAGGTTGGAGCCCGGTTTTCCTCTCAGCGTGCAGTGAATGTCAGAGGGATGTGAAGAGAGTATTGCCTATTTGAATTCAATGATCTCCTTCTACGGGGTCTATTTCATAGGTTCTCTGTTATCGGTCGTAGAGATTCATCTCTTACCTCCCTTTTCAGATCGACGATATACTCTTATATATACCATTACCTCTACTGATTCTCGTTTCAGTACTGGTTTGGCTATCTACTACATGTAGATGAGTGTCCTGGGGTAAGTAAGTCTTATTTCTCCAACATAGGTGTGTCCGGTCCACGGCGTCATCCTTACTTGTGGGATATTCTCTTCCCCAACAGGAAATGGCAAAGAGCCAGCAAAGCTGGTCACATGATCCCTCCTAGGCTCCGCCTACCCCAGTCATTCTCTTTGCCGTTGTACAGGCAACATCTCCACGGAGATGGCTTAGAGTTTTTTAGTGTTTAACTGTAGTTTTTATTATTCAATCAAGAGTTTGTTATTTTAAAATAGTGCTGGTATGTACTATTTACTCTGAAACAGAAAAGAGATGAAGATTTCTGTTTGTATGAGGAAAATGATTTTAGCAACCGTTACTAAAATCCATGGCTGTTCCACACAGGACTGTTGAGAGGAATTAACTTCAGTTGGGGGAACAGTGAGCAGTCTTTTGCTGCTTGAGGTATGACACATTCTAACAAGACGATGTAATGCTGGAAGCTGTCATTTTCCCTATGGGATCCGGTAAGCCATTTTTGTTCAGACAGTAAATAAGGGCTTCACAAGGGTTTATTAAGACTGTAGACATTTTCTGGGCTAAATCGATCATATTTACACATATTTAGCCTTGAGGAATCATTTAATCTGGGTATTTTTTGTAAAATAATATCGGCAGGCACTGTTTTAGACACTTTATTCTATAGGGGTTTTCCCTAATCATAGTCAGAGCCTCATTTTCGCGCCGGTATGGCGCACTTGTTTTTGAGAACAGCATGGCATGCAGCTGCATGTGTGTGGAGCTCTGATACATAGAAAAGTCTTTCTGAAGGCATCATTTGGTATCGTATTCCCCTTTGGGCTTGGTTGGGTCTCAGCAAAGCAGATTCCAGGGACTGTAAAGGGGTTAAATATAAAAACGGCTCCGGTTCCGTTATTTTAAGGGTTAAAGCTTCCAAATTTGGTGTGCAATACTTTTAAGGCTTTAAGACACTGTGGTGAAATTTTGGTGAATTTTGAACAATTCCTTCATACTTTTTCGCAATTGCAGTAATAAAGTGTGTTCAGTTTAAAATTTAAAGTGACAGTAACGGTTTTATTTTAAAACGTTTTTTTGTGCTTTGTTATCAAGTTTATGCCTGTTTAACATGTCTGAACTACCAGATAGATTGTGTTCTGACTGTGGGGAAGCCAAGGTTCCTTCTCATTTAAATAGATGTGATTTATGTCATAAAAAATTTAGTAAAAATGATGCCCAAGATGATTCCTCAAGTGAGGGGAGTAAGCATGGTACTGCATCATCCCCTCCTTCGTCTACACCAGTCTTGCCCATACAGGAGGCCCCTAGTACATCTAGCGCGCCAATACTCCTTACTATGCAACAATTAACGGCTGTAATGGATAATTCTATCAAAAACATTTTAGCCAATATGCCCACTTATCAGCGAAAGCGCGACTGCTCTGTTTTAGAAAATACTGAAGAGCATGAGGACGCTGATGATATTGTTTCTGAAGGGCCCCTACACCAGTCTGAGGGGGCCAGGGAGGTTTTGTCTGAGGGAGAAATTTCAGATTCAGGAAAAATTTCTCAACAAGCTGAACCTGATGTGATTACTTTTAAATTTAAGTTGGAACATCTCCGCGCTCTGCTTAAGGAGGTGTTATCCAATTTGGATGATTGTGATTATCTGGTCATTCCAGAAACACTATGTAAAATGGACAAGTTCCTAGAGGCCCCGGGGCCCCCCGAAGCTTTTCCTATATCCAAGCGGGTGGCGTACATTGTTAATAAAGAATGGGACAGGCCCGGTATACCTTTCGTACCTCCCCCCATATTTAAAAAATTGTTTCCTATAGTCGACCCCAGAAAGGACTTATGGCAGACAGTCCCCAAGGTCGAGGGGGCGGTTTCTACTCTAAACAAGCGCGCCACTATACCCATAGAAGATAGTTGTGCTTTCCAAGATCCTATGGATAAAAAATTAGAAGGTTTGCTAAAAAAGATGTTTGTTCAGCAAGGTTACCTTCTACAACCAATTGCATGCATTGTCCCTGTCACTACAGCCGCGTGTTTCTGGTTCGATGAGCTAGAAAAGGCGATTATTAGTAATTCTTCTTCTTATGAGGAGATTATGGACAGAATTCGTGCTCTTAAATTGGCTAATTCTTTCACCCTAGACGCCACCTTGCAATTGGCTAGGTTAGCGGCGAAAAATTCTGGGTTTGCTATTGTGGCGCGCAGAGCGCTTTGGTTAAAATCTTGGTCAGCGGATGCGTCTTCCAAGAACAAATTGCTTGACATTCCTTTCAAGGGGAAAACACTGTTTGGCCCTTACTTGAAAGAGATTATCTCTGATATCACTGGGGGCAAGGGCCACGCCCTTCCTCAGGATAGGTCTTTCAAGGACAAAAATAAACCTAATTTTCGTCCCTTTCGCAGAAACGGACCAGCCCCAAGTGCTACGTCCTCTAAGCAGAAGGGTAATACTTCTCAAGCCAATCCAGCCTGGAGACCTATGCAAGGCTGGAACAAAGGAAAGCAGGCCACTGCTCCCAAGACAGCATGAGATGCGGGCCCCCGATCCGGGACCGGATTTGGTGGGGGGCAGACTCTCTCTCTTCACTCAGGCTTGGGCAAGAGATGTTCTGGATCCTTGGGCGCTAGAAATAGTCTCCCAAGGTTATCTTCTGGAAGTGATTCATCCTGTTCCATTAAGAGAACGAGGGATGGGGTTCTACTCCAATCTGTTCGTAGTTCCCAAAAAAGAGGGAACGTTCAGACCAATCTTAGATCTCAAGATCCTAAACAAGTTTCTCAAGGTTCCATCGTCCAAAATGGAAACCATTCGAACAATCCTTCCATCCAGGAAGGTCAATTCTTGACCACGGTGGATTTAAAGGATGCGTATCTACATATTCCTGTCCACAAGGAACATCATCGGTTCCTAAGGTTCGCATTCCTGGACAAGCATTACCAGTTTGTGGCGCTTCCTTTCGGATTAGCCACTGCTCCAAGGATTTTCTCAAAGGTACTAGGGTCCCTTCTGGCGGTGCTAAGACCAAGGGGCATTGCTGTAGTACCTTACTTGGACGACATTCTGATTCAAGCGTCGTCCCTTCCTCAAGCAAAGGCTCACACGGACATAGTCCTGGCCTTTCTCAGATCTCACGGATGGAAGGTGAACGTGGAAAAGAGTTCTCTATCTCCGTCGACAAGAGTTCCCTTCTTGGGAACAATAATAGACTCCTTAGAAATGAGGATTTTTCTGACAGAGACCAGAAAAACATAACTTCTAAACTCTTGTCGGATACTTCATTCCGTTCCTCTTCCTTCCATAGCGCAGTGCATGGAAGTGATAGGTTTGATGGTAGCGGCAATGGACATAGTTCCTTTTGCGCGCATTCATCTAAGACCATTACAACTGTGTATGCTCAGTCAGTGGAATGGGGACTATACAGACTTGTCTCCGAAGATACAAGTAAATCAGAGGACCAGAGACTCACTCCGTTGGTGGCTGTCCCTGGACAACCTGTCACAAGGGGTGACCTCCCGCAGACCAGAGTGGGTCATTGTCACGACCGACGCCAGTCTGATGGGCTGGGGCGCGGTCTGGGGATCCCTGAAAGCTCAGGGTCTTTGGTCTCGGGAAGAATCTCTTCTACCGATAAATATTCTGGAACTGAGAGCGATATTCAATGCTCTCAAGGCTTGGCCTCAGCTAGCGAGGGCCAAGTTCATACGGTTTCAATCAGACAACATGACGACTGTTGCGTACATCAACCATCAGGGGGGAACAAGGAGTTCCCTGGCGATGGAAGAAGTGACCAGAATCATTCAATGGGCGGAGACTCGCTCCTGCCACCTGTCTGCAATCCACATCCCAGGAGTGGAAAATTGGGAAGCGGATTTTCTGAGTCGTCAGACATTGCATCCGGGGGAGTGGGAACTCCATCCGGAAATCTTTGCCCAAATCACTCAACTGTGGGGCATTCCAGACATGGATCTGATGGCCTCTCGTCAGAACTTCAAGGTTCCTTGCTACGGGTCCAGATCCAGGGATCCCAAGGCGACTCTAGTAGATGCACTAGTAGAACCTTGGACCTTCAAACTAGCCTATGTATTCCCGCCGTTTCCTCTCATCCCCAGGCTGGTAGCCAGGATCAATCAGGAGAGGGCGTCGGTGATCTTGATAGCTCCTGCGTGGCCACGCAGGACTTGGTATGCAGATCTGGTGAATATGTCATCGGCTCCACCATGGAAGCTACCTTTGAGACGAGACCTTCTTGTTCAAGGTCCGTTCGAACATCCGAATCTGGTCCCACTCCAGCTGACTGCTTGGAGATTGAACGCTTGATCTTATCAAAGCGAGGGTTCTCAGATTCTGTTATTGATACTCTTGTTCAGGCCAGAAAGCCTGTAACTAGAAAAAATGTATCTGTTGGTGTGAATCTAAAGGATTCCCTTGGGACAAGGTTAAGATTCCTAAGAGTCTATCCTTCCTTCGAGAAGGATTGGGAAAAGGATTATCTGCAAGTTCCTTGATGGGACAGATTTCTGCCTTGTCTGTGTTACTTCACAAAAAGCTGGCAGCTGTGCCAGATGTTCAAACCTTTGTTCAGGCTCTGGTTAGAATCAAGCCTGTTTACAAACCTTTGACTCCTCCTTGGAGTCTCAACTTAGTTCTTTCAGTTCTTCAGGGGGTTCCGTTTGAACCCTTACATTCCGTTGATATTAAGTTATTATCTTGGAAAGTTTTGTTTTTGGTTGCAATTTCTTCTGCTAGAAGAGTTTCAGAATTATCTGCTCTGCAGTGTTCTCCTCCTTATCTGGTGTTCCATGCAGATAAGGTGGTTTTACGTACTAACCTGGTTTTCTTCCAAAAGTTGTTTCTAACAAAAACATTAACCAGGAGATAGTCGTGCCTTCTCTGTGTCCGAAACCAGTTTCGAAGAAGGAACGTTTGTTGCACAATTTGGATGTTGTTCGCGCTCTAAAATTCTATTTAGATGCTACAAAGGATTTTAGACAAACATCTTCCTTGTTTGTTGTTTATTCTGGTAAAAGGAGAGGTCAAAAAAGCAACTTCTACCTCTCTCTCTTTTTGGATTAAAAGCATCATCAGATTGGCTTACGAGACTGCCGGACGGCAGCCTCCTGAAAGGATCACAGCTCCTTCCACTAGGGCTGTGGCTTCCACATGGGCCTTCAAGAACGAGGCTTCTGTTGATCAGATATGTAGGGCAGCGACTTGGTCTTCACTGCACACTTTTACCAAATTTTACAAGTTTGATACTTTTGCTTCTTCTGAGGCTATTTTTGGGAGAAAGGTTTTGCAAGCCGTGGTGCCTTCCATTTAGGTGACCTAATTTGCTCCCTCCCTTCATCCGTGTCCTAAAGCTTTGGTATTGGTTCCCACAAGTAAGGATGACGCCGTGGACCGGACACACCTATGTTGGAGAAAACAGAATTTATGTTTACCTGATAAATTACTTTCTCCAACGGTGTGTCCGGTCCACGGCCCGCCCTGGTTTTTTAATCAGGTCTGATAATTTTTTTTTTTCTTTAACTACTGTCACCACGGTATCATATGGTTTCTCCTATGCAAATATTCCTCCTTAACGTCGGTCGAATGACTGGGGTAGGCGGAGCCTAGGAGGGATCATGTGACCAGCTTTGCTGGCTCTTTGCCATTTCCTGTTGGGGAAGAGAATATCCCACAAGTAAGGATGACGCCGTGGACCGGACACACCGTTGGAGAAAGTAATTTATCAGGTAAACATAAATTCTGTTTTTTGTGACACTCTAAGCTATGGTTGGGCACTTTTATATAAAGTTCTAAATATATGTGTTTAAACATTTATTTGCCTTGATTCAGGATGTTCAATATTCCTTATTTCAGACAGTCAGTTTCATTATTTGGGATAATGCATTTGAATAATCAATTTTTTTCTTACCTTAAAATTTGACTTTTTCCCTGTGGGCTGTTAGGCTCGCGGGGGCTGAAAATGCTTCATTTTATTGCGTCATTCTTGGCGCGGACTTTTTTGGCGCAAAATTTTTTTTTGTTATTTCCGGCGTCATACTTGTCGCCGGAAGTTGCGTAATTTTTGACGTTTTTGCGCCAAAAATGTTGGCGTTACCGGATGTGGCGTCATTTTTGGCGCTAAAAGCATTTAGGCGCCAAATAATGTGGGCGTCTTTTTTGGCGCCAAAAAATATGGGCGTCATTATTGTCTCCACATTATTTAAGTCTCATTGTTTATTTGCTTCTGGTTGCTAGAAGCTTGTTCACTGGCATTTTTTCCCATTCCTGAAACTGTCATTTAAGGAATTTGATCAATTTTGCTTTATATGTTGTTTTTTCTTTTACATATTGCAAGATGTCTCAGATTGATCCTGAATCAGAAGATACTTCTGGAAAATCGCTGCCTGATGCTGGATCTACCAAAGTTAAGTGTATTTGCTGTAAACTTGTGGTATCTGTTCCTCCAGCTGTTGTTTGTAATGAATATCATGACAAACTTGTTAATGCAGATAATATTTCCTTTAGTAATGTTACATTACCTGTTGCTGTTCCATCAACATCTAATACTCAGAGTGTTCCTGTTAACATAAGAGATTTTGTTTCTAAATCCATTAAGAAGGCTATGTCTGTTATTCCTCCTTCTAGTAAACGTAAAAGGTCTTTTAAAACTTCTCATTTTTCAGATGAATTTTTAAATGAACATCATCATTCTGATTCTGATAATGATTCCTCTGGTTCAGAGGATTCTGTTTCAGAGGTTGATGCTGATAAATCTTCATATTTATTCAAAATGGAATTTATTCGTTCTTTACTTAAAGAAGTCTTAATTGCATTAGAAATAGAGGATTCTGGTCCTCTTGATACTAAATCTAAACGTTTAAATAAGGTTTTTAAATCTCCTGTAGTTATTCCAGAAGTTTTTCCTGTCCCTGATGCTATTTCTGAAGTAATTTCCAGGGAATGGAATAATTTGGGTAATTCATTTACTCCTTCTAAACGTTTTAAGCAATTATATCCTGTGCCATCTGACAGATTAGAGTTTTGGGACAAAATCCCTAAGGTCGATGGGGCTATCTCTACTCTTGCTAAACGTACTACTATTCCTACGGCAGATAGTACTTCCTTTAAGGATCCTTTAGATAGAAAAATTGAATCCTTTCTAAGAAAAGCTTACTTATGTTCAGGTAATCTTCTTAGACCTGCTATATCTTTAGCGGATGTTGCTGCAGCTTCAACTTTTTGGTTGGAAGCTTTAGCGCAGCAAGTAACAGATCATAATTCTCATAGCATTGTTAATCTTCTTCAACATGCTAATAATTTTATTTGTGATGCCATCTTTGATATCATTAGGGTTGATGTCAGGTATATGTCTCTAGCCATTTTAGCTAGAAGAGCTTTATGGCTTAAAACTTGGAATGCTGATATGTCTTCCAAGTCAACTTTGCTTTCCCTTTCTTTCCAGGGTAATAAATTATTTGGTTCACAGTTGGATTCCATTATTTCAACTGTTACTGGGGGGAAAGGAACTTTTTTACCACAGGATAAAAAATCTAAAGGTAAATTTAGGTCTACTAATCATTTTCGTTCCTTTCGTCACAATAAGGAACAAAAGCCTGATCCTTCCCCTACAGGAGCGGTATCAGTATGGAAACCATCTCCAGTCTGGAATAAATCCAAGCCTTTTAGAAAGCCAAAGCCAGCTCCCAAGTCAACATGAAGGTGCGGCCCTCATTCCAGCCCAGCTGGTAGGGGGCAGATTACGATTTTTCAAAGAAATTTGGATCAATTCGATTCACAATCTTTGGATTCAGAACATTGTTTCACAAGGGTACAGAATAGGCTTCAAGATAAGGCCTCCTGCAAGAAGATTTTTTCTTTCCCGTGTCCCAGTAAATCCAGTGAAGGCTCAAGCATTTCTGAAATGTGTTTCAGATCTAGAGTTAGCTGGAGTAATTGTGCCAGTTCCAGTTCTGGAACAGGGGCTGGGGTTTTACTCAAATCTCTTCATTGTACCAAAGAAGGAGAATTCCTTCAGACCAGTTCTGGATTTAAAAATATTGAATCATTATGTAAGGATACCAACATTCAAAATGGTAACTATAAGGACTATTCTGCCTTTTGTTCAGCAAGGGCATTATATGTCCACAATAGATTTACAGGATGCATATCTGCATATTCCGATTCATCCAGATCACTATCAGTTTCTGAGATTCTCTTTCCTAGACAAGCATTACCAATTTGTGGCTCTGCCGTTTGGCCTAGCAACAGCTCCAAGGATTTTTACAAAGGTTCTCGGTGCCCTTCTGTCTGTAATCAGAGAACAGGGTATTGTTTTATTTCCTTATTTGGACGATATCTTGGTACTTGCTCAGTCTTCACATTTAGCAGAATCTCATACGAATCGACTTGTATTGTTTCTTCAAGAACATGGTTGGAGGATCAATTTACCAAAAAGTTCATTGATTCCTCAGACAAGGGTAACCTTTTTAGGTTTCCAGATAGATTCAGTGTCCATGACTCTGTCTCTGACAGACAAGAGACGTCTAAAATTGGTTTCAGCTTGTCGAAACCTTCAGTCTCAATCATTCCCTTCGGTAGCCTTATGCATGGAAATTCTAGGTCTTATGACTGCTGCATCGGACGCGATCCCCTTTGCTCGTTTTCACATGCGACCTCTTCAGCTCTGTATGCTGAACCAGTGGTGCAGGGATTATACAAAGATATCTCAATTAATATCTTTGAAACCGATTGTACGACACTCTCTGACGTGGTGGACAGACCGCCATCGTTTAGTTCAGGGGGCTTCTTTTGTTCTTCCGACCTGGACTGTGATTTCAACAGATGCAAGTCTGACAGGTTGGGGAGCTGTTTGGGGGTCTCTGACAGCACAAGGGGTTTGGGAATCTCAGGAGGTGAGATTACCAATCAACATTTTGGAACTCCGTGCAATTTTCAGAGCTCTTCAGTCATGGCCTCTTCTAAAGAGAGAGTCGTTCATTTGTTTTCAGACGGACAATGTCACAACTGTGGCATATGTCAATCATCAAGGAGGGACTCACAGTCCTCTGGCTATGAAAGAAGTATCTCGAATACTGGTATGGGCGGAATCCAGCTCCTGTCTAATTTCTGCGGTTCATATCCCAGGTATAGACAATTGGGAAGCGGATTATCTCAGTCGCCAAACGTTACATCCGGGCGAATGGTCTCTTCACCCAGAGGTATTTCTTCAGATTGTTCAAATGTGGGGACTTCCAGAAATAGATCTGATGGCTTCTCATCTAAACAAGAAACTTCCCAGGTATCTGTCCAGATCCAGGGATCCTCAGGCGGAGGCAGTGGATGCATTGTCACTTCCTTGGAAGTATAATCCTGCCTATATCTTTCCGCCTCTAGTTCTCCTTCCAAGAGTGATTTCCAAGATTCTAAAGGAGTGCTCGTTTGTTCTGCTGGTGGCTCCAGCATGGCCTCACAGGTTTTGGTATGCGGATCTTGTCCGGATGGCCACTTGCCAACCGTGGACTCTTCCGTTAAGACCAGACCTTCTATCGCAAGGTCCTTGTTTTCCATCAGGATCTCAAATCCTTAAATTTGAAGGTATGGAGATTGAACGCTTGATTCTCAGTCATAGAGGTTTCTCTGACTCTGTGATTAATACTATGTTACAGGCTCGTAAATCTGTATCTAGGAAGATATATTATCAAGTCTGGAAGATTTACATTTCTTGGTGTTTTTCTCATCATTTTTCCTGGCATTCTTTTAGAATTCCTAGAATTTTACAGTTTCTTCAGGATGGTTTGGATAAAGGTTTGTCTGCAAGTTCCTTGAAAGGACAAATCTCTGCTCTTTCTGTTCTTTTTCACAGAAAGATTGCTAGTCTTCCTGATATTCATTGTTTTGTACAAGCTTTGGTTCGTATAAAACCTGTTATTAAGTCAATCTCTCCTCCTTGGAGTTTGAATTTGGTTCTGGGGGCTCTTCAAGCTCCTCCGTTTGAACCTATGCATTCGCTGGACATTAAATTACTTTCTTGGAAAGTTTTGTTTCTTTTGGCCATCTCTTCTGCTAGAAGAGTTTCTGAATTATCTGCTCTTTCTTGTGAGTCTCCTTTTCTGATTTTTCATCAGGATAAGGCGGTGTTGCGAACTTCTTTTAAATTTTTACCTAAGGTTGTGAATTCTAACAACATTAGTAGAGAAATTGTGGTTCCTTCATTGTGTCCTAATCCTAAGAATTCTAAGGAAAAGTCGTTGCATTCTTTGGATGTAGTTAGAGCTTTGAAATATTATGTTGAAGCTACTAAGGATTTCCGAAAGACTTGTAGTCTCTTTGTTATCTTTTCCGGTTCTAGGAAAGGTCAGAAGGCTTCTGCCATTTCTTTGGCATCTTGGTTAAAATCTTTGATTCATAATGCTTATGTCGAGTCGGGTAAAACTCCGCCTCAAAGGATTACAGCTCATTCTACTAGGTCAGTTTCTACTTCCTGGGCGTTTAGGAATGAAGCTTCGCTTGATCAGATTTGCAAAGCAGCCACTTGGTCTTCTTTGCATACTTTTACTAAATTCTACCATTTTGATGTGTTTTCTTCTTCTGAAGCAGTTTTTGGTAGAAAAGTACTTCAGGCAGCTGTTTCAGTTTGATTCTTCTGCTTATAATTTCAGTTTTTTTCATTATAAGATTTAAACTTTATTTTGGGTGTGGATTTTTTTCAGCGGAATTGGCTGTCTTTATTTTATCCCTCCCTCTCTAGTGACTCTTGCGTGGAAGATCCACATCTTGGGTAGTCATTATCCCATACGTCACTAGCTCATGGACTCTTGCTAATTACATGAAAGAAAACATAATTTATGTAAGAACTTACCTGATAAATTCATTTCTTTCATATTAGCAAGAGTCCATGAGGCCCACCCTTTTTTGTGTTGGTTATGATTTTTTTGTATAAAGCACAATTATTCCAATTCCTTATTTTTTATGCTTTCGCACTTTTTTCTTATCACCCCACTTCTTGGCTATACGTTAAACTGATTTGTGGGTGTGGTGAGGGGTGTATTTATAGGCATTTTGAGGTTTGGGAAACTTTGCCCCTCCTGGTAGGAATGTATATCCCATACGTCACTAGCTCATGGACTCTTGCTAATATGAAAGAAATTAATTTATCAGGTAAGTTCTTACATAAATTATGTTTTTAGAACTCCGTGCAATTATCAGGGCTCTTCAGTTCTGGCCTCTGCTAAAGAGAGAACCGTTCATTTGTTTTCAGACAGACAATATCACAACTGTGGCTTATGCCAATCATCAGGGTGGGACTCACAGTCCCCAAGCTATGAAAGAAGTATCTCGGATACTTGCTTGGGCGGAATCCAGCTCCTGTCTAATCTCTGCGGTGCATATCCCAGGTGTAGACAATTGGGAGGCGGATTATCTCAGCCGCCAGACTTTACATCCAGGGGAGTGGTCTCTCCATCCAGATGTGTTTTCTCAGATTGTTCAGATGTGGGGGCTTCCAGAGATAGATCTCATGGCCTCTCATCTAAACAAGAAACTTCCCAGATACCTGTCCAGGTCCAGGGATGTTCAGGCGGAAGCAGTGGATGCACTGACACTTCCTTGGTGTTATCAACCTGCTTACATCTTCCCGCCTCTAGTTCTCCTTCCAAGAGTGATTTCCAAAATCATTGTGGAACAGTCTTTTGTGTTGCTGGTGGCTCCAGCATGGCCACACAGGTTTTGGTATGCGGATCTGGTTCGGATGTCCAGTTGCCCGCCTTGGCCACTTCCGTTACGGCTGGACCTACTATCTCAAGGTCCTTTTTTCCATCAGGATCTCAAATCATTAAATTTGAAGGTATGGAAATTGAACGCTTAATTCTAAGTCATAGAGGTTTCTCTGATTCAGTGATTAATACTATGTTACAAGCTCATAAATCTGTCTCTAGAAAGATTTATTATAGAGTTTGGAAGACTTGCATTTCATGGTGTTCTTCTCATAAATTCTCCTGGCATTCTTTTAGAATTCCTAGAATTTTGCAGTTTCTTCAGGATGGTTTGGATAAGGGTTTGTCTGCAAGTTCCTTGAAAGGACAAATCTCCGCTCTTTCTGTTTTATTTCACAGAAAGATTGCTATACTTCCTGATATACACTGTTTTGTACAGGCTTTAGTTCGTATTAAGCCTGTCATTAAGTCAATTTCTCCTCCTTGGAGTCTTAATTTGGTTCTGAGGGCTTTACAGGCTCCTCCATTTGAACCTATGCATTCTTTGGACATTAAACTACTTTCTTGGAAAGTGTTGTTCCTTTTGGCTATCTCTTCTGCTAGAAGAGTTTCTGAGCTATCTGTTCTTTCTTGTGAGTCTCCTTTTCTGATTTTTCATCAGGATAAGGTAGTTTTGCGGACTTCTTTTCAATTTTTACCTAAGGTTGTGAATTCTAACAACATTAGTAGAGAAATTGTTGTCCCTTCTTTTTGTCCTAATCCTAAGAATTCTTTGGAGAGATCCTTACATTCTTTGGATGTGGTAAGAGCTTTGAAATATTATGTGGAAGCTACTAAAAATTTCAGGAAGACTTCTAGTCTATTTGTTTTATTTTCTGGTCCTAGGAAAGGTCAGAAAGTTTCTGCTATTTCCTTGGCTTCTTGGTTGAAACTTTTGATTCATCAAGCTTATTTGGAGTCGGGTCAAACCCCGCCTCAGAGAATTACAGCTCATTCTACTAGATCAGTCTCCACTTCATGGGCTTTTAAGAATGAAGCTTCAGTTGATCAGATTTGCAAAGCAGCCACTTGGTCCTCTTTGCATACATTTACTAAATTCTACCATTTTGATGTATTTGCTTCTTCGGAAGCAGTTTTTGGTAGAAAAGTTCTTCAGGCAGCTGTTTCAGTTTGATTCTTCTGCTTTTTGATTTAAGTTTTTTTCTTTCAAAAGTGAAAATAAACTTATTTTTGGGTTGTGAATTATTTTCTCAGCGGAATATGGCTGTTTTTGTTTTATTCCCTCCCTCTCTAGTGACTCTAGAGTGGAAGACTCCACATCTTGGGTATTGATATCCCATATGTCACTAGCTCATGGACTCTTGCCAATTACATGAAAGAAAACATAATTTATGTAAGAATTTATTTGATAAATTCATTTCTTTCATATTGGCAAGAGTCCATGAGGCCCACCCTTTTTATGGTGGTTATGATTTTTTGTATAAAGCACAATTATTTCCAAATTTCCTTTGTTGATGCTTTCTACTCCTTTCTTTATCACCCCACTGCTTGGCTATTCGTTAAACTGAATTGTGGGTGTGGTGAGGGGTGTATTTATAGGCATTTTGAGGTTTGGGAAACTTTGCCCCTCCTGGTAGGATTGTATATCCTATACGTCACTAGCTCATGGACTCTTGCCAATATGAAAGAAATGAATTTATCAGGTAAGTTCTTACATAAATTATGTTTTCTATGTTAAACCCTGCTGCTTCCTAAATATTGCCTAATCTTCCTATTCTAAAGAAATATATATTTATTACCAACAATGGATTATATTTCACATATCATAGTATTATGTTATCTATCGTTACATTATGTGAAGCTGTGCATTACTTAAAACAAACACGCTTGATAGATAACAATATATCACATGCTAGTTTTAGAAATAGAAATACGTTTGTTATTGACATGCAAAGGTGTTAAATCCGTCATTTGATTGGATTATGTTGTTACGCGATATCGGCTGCGCCATGTTGCGTAAGATGTCAGATGCAAAGGTGTTAAATCCGTCATTTGATTGGATTACGTTGTTCCACGATATTGGATGCGCCATGTTTGCGAATGAGAACACAAGTTTAAAACCATGATTTTCTAGGATTATGGATTGTGTCAATCATCTACATTGTTGAAACATAGATGATAAAGAGCAAATAAATATCTATTGATGGCTGTCTCGTGGAAGAAACAAATGAAGGCAATGTTGTTGATCCCGATTTTATTTTGAGGCAAGTGCTAATCCATGAATGTTCAGGAATGAATATAATCGATCTTGTTTAATATTTTTTTAAAAAATATTTTCACATTAAGAAATAATTAATGTGTTGTGTTTAATTTTCTACATTTAAAATTCCTAAACATGCGCATTTGTATTTTAATTCATTTCTCAATATGCATTGACCTTTATCATATGATATCTATCTCTCTCTATCTCTCTCTCTCTCTCTCTATATATCTCTATATCTATATCTATCTATATATATATATATATATATATATATATATATATATATATATATATATATAAGATGTATACTTATTCTAGGTGTTATGTCCTGATATTTCTTCTTAATGTAAATGTTCAATATCATGTCATTTATCAATTCCACATTGTTGTTCTCCAAATATAGTACTGTGAGCATGTATTTCAAAAGTAACTCTTAAAGGAACATTAAACCCTAAATGTATCTTTCATTAGTTATGTGTAAAATACAATTTTAACCAGGTTTCCAATTATCTTCTATTCTCAAATGTGGTATAGTGTGTTAAATGAGCATCAATACACTACTAGCTTTTAAGTGAACACATGGGTGAGGCAATAACAATCAGATATATTTAGCCACCAATCAGCAGATTGAATCTATGTTCTTTACTGCTCCTAAGCTTTCCTAGATAAACCTTTCTGGAAAGGATAACAAGATAACGAGTCAAAGAATATGAGTAAACGTGAATGTTCTTTAAAATGCTATGCTCTGAGGACGTGTCCGAGCCGCAGCCACGCTAAGACGCAAAACAAGAGAGCTCTGCTGGATATAAGATTAATCCACCGAATATCTCATTTATAAAATACCATCCTTTGCAAAAGTTGCAAATATCTATTGAACAGTGTTGCTAGAAAACGGCAAATCCGAAATTTGATGCATTATTTAACTTTGAAGATACAAATCAGACTGACGGAGCACGACGGCCGCAGCCTCACATCATTCACTATCTAAACCCCCCCCCCCCCAGTTTGCAAGGAAGCCGGGTAATACGTAAAGTAGGTTTTATTGAACTGTGTAATCTCTACACCAGATCTAGCCACCCTTACTGATGGAGTCTCTCACAAATGACTCCAAAAAATCATAAAAAATGAAATAGGGGTTGCGTAGGGGGCACCACTGGCAATCTGGTTTGTTCAGCAGTGAGTCTGTAAATCACTAATTAGCAGTTTACTCGATATTACTATATCCTTTTCTATTTACTCTATACAGCTTTGTATTCCAGTTTTCACTATTAGTGCATTTGTGAATTTTCTTTTCTTGTATAATTGAATATGTGTATGTGAAAAGTATTACTAGTTGGGTTGTACTGAATAACTATATATGTGATATTAAGATATTATGTGATTGTCTGTGAAACAACGAATATGGAGGTATTTAGATAACTATAATAATAAATTAATTTGAGTGCGTTTAAGTGAACAAATACTTGAGTGCAAATAAATATGGGAATATAGAAATTATATCAGTGAGTCAGTGAATATTAGATCTGTGTATTTATAAAGGACCGTCGTGGTGGCAGTAAAATATGTGTCTGTTAAATACTATATAGTGATAACAATCTGTGAAGATAGGATCATGACCAAAGTGTATGTATTTACATATGATCAATATTTGCGATGAACTCACTTAATAGTGGTAATTCTATCAGTTTCTTATTAGATGCAATACTTCAGTAGTCTTCTTAGTGATGTTACTATGATTGTAAAATCTTCTGTATTAGTTGGTGTTTTCTTCCCTAAGAGGAATCCTCTTTTTTTTCTCTAAATGTGTGTTTTATAAAATATTTGGTAACTTTCAACACCTTCAATAGCGGTAAGATATTTAATGTTACAATAATAATAGGAAACGGGGATCCGTATATATTATAACAATTATAAATAAAAAAAAGGGGGACACCGGTGTCACGGTTATAAAATCAAATGTTAAGCATATTATTATACATTTACAGTGATTTTTGCCTGGCACAACAAACAATACTGGTAAATATATTGCTGCTCTATCTCTGTGTACATATCATAAACAGTTTATAGACAGTGGAAACTCCAAAACGCCAAATATGTTGCATATATGAATGTCTCGTTTGTGGCAACTTTTAATCAATTTTGTTCACTTTGATAGCAATTTAAAGGTTTCAGTGATTTTCTCTTTCACTTTTTGTGATATCCTATGTGACACTGTACCTTATTGCATGGTAGGAGAAAAGTTTGTTGATTCTCTTTTTTGTTGCGGCGTCCTTAGCAGTTGATACTTTGTGTCCAAACAATCTGGTTTTGGTCACGTGGAAATCCCGGACTAATAGGGCCTTGGTTGGTGGTGAGTGCGCGCACTTCTTGAAATTTGAAAAGTATTTCTTTTTTTTTATGTTTTGCTCCTACCGCTATTCCCCCAAAGTCCCTCCGTATATGCTATATAATACGGCAGGTGTTATGGTTGCAGTGGTCCTGGGAGCTAGATGTAATAATCTTTTATAATTTGAGCTATTCGGATGTATAGGAAGCCGGGTAAAGCTTGCAGTAGGTTATAAATAATACTGACTGGACTTCTATATACCTAAAGTGAGTGAAGCACCTTTAAAGCTATCAGCGTACTTCAAAGTATCCCATAATGGAGATTGCCGCTACTGCTTTGTTGCAACTGTTGGCAAACAAGATGGAGAAGCATTTTGACTCCCTCATGAGAACCTTGAAAGGTGAGCATAGCGATATACCAGAAGAAGAAGCAGCCTGTATCCTAACACAAATGTCCCCTAGATCACAGAAGGGAAAAGAGCAAGACAGACCCTCTGTTGCTGATTTTGAGGAGCAAGTTGCACTAGACGGGCAGAGTGTCAGTGTCGTAGCACCAGTCCTAGTGGAGACATATGCAGGAAACCTTTCAATGATAAGTGTTCACTTTAATTATATGGCGAACTCAGAGAAACTGACCCTCTGTTCCCTATCGAGGCGGCCGATCGCTGGAGGACACCAGGCTCAGACTGAATGTCGAGTTTCAACCTGTAACTAATGCACAACCAGACAAAGCTCCTACTACATCTGTCTCTTGTCTAAACTTCCCAGGCTGTAGAGAGTATAATGGAGAAGCTGGCTAAACTTTGCACACTGAAAACACCAAGCAACTTGAAAACGACAACGCTCCTGTCTTGAAAATTGACTTCAGCTGCCTGACACTTCAGCTTTTCCAAGAGGAACCATACTGTTCGTAGGCGTTGAACCTGGTTCAACACTCCTATCTTGCGGCATAGTGTAGTACAAAAAACTGCCCTCTATAAATGAAATGGAGAGCTCCCTCTTTATTTTGGACTGATGCACCATATTTATATTCATATAAATGAAGTTCAAAGCATTTTCTCAGATGGAGTAATCAGACTGATAACTTTAGCTTCTTTCACTCAGGAAATACTTAACATGTTTGTGTTGTGTTATATTCTATATCTAGCGTTGGTAGCAAGATTATAGTGCATGATATTTTTCTTCTTTCTGTTGTCTTCTGATGTTGGGTAATTAAAATGTTTATCTTACGTTTATATCCCCTTCCCAAGTCAAAGGATTACACATTTAGGCCATCTGATGGGACCCCTAAAAGATTTTCTTAACCTATCCTATAGTTTATTCTTAACTTGATACCTCAAATTGTATTAGCATAGCACCCCACTTTATGTAACCTTTAACTGCAACATAAAGGTTGTCACTTTATCTAAGAGGAGCTCAAAATAAGTTTACTTCTGTTAATTGAGACATTAGTAGATATTGGAGTTTAGCCATCCCCTTCTCTAACCTAGCACACTTATACACATACCTTGAAGTATAGGTGGTTACTCTATAGAGTGCATCATTAGTGGCCCTAACTTAGTTCTAATATCTGCTTAGCCATCCCCATCTCTAACCTAGCACACTTATACACATACCTTGAAGCATAGGTGGTTACTCTATAGAATGCAGCATTAGTGGCCCTAACTTAGTTCTAATATCCGCTTATATATATATATCATTGTAATATAGCGCCTTGCACAAGCAGGTACAGTTATCTAAGAGAGCTATTGGTTGAGATAAGTTGACTCTGGTAAATGTTTGTTGTGGAGTACCTGGATACCCATCTGCTCTGGAACTACCAGTTTGCATATTATACAGCTCTAGCCTTGTATTGAAATCGCATTGTAGACCAATTACATTTTTTTGTTGTTCTACTTTACCCTTTCTTGTTACCATAACTTAACAAATATAAACGGGTCCTCCTCAATCCTGCTGTTTTCACTATTAAGCGCCTATATGCTAGTTCAAAAAGATATTTGCAAGTTTGTATTAGCATTATTCTCATGTTTCTTTATATTTGGAATGATCAGTGTTGGTATATACTTTTATACAATGGGAGACTTATGTGTTTTGTGTTAGCATTTAGTCAACACGGGCCTTTACCATGGGCTGAGAACCGTACAGACTTCTGTTACTATCTGTGTAACTAGCTATAGCAAGGGGACTCAAATTATTGCATATTAACATTTATATAGATATAAATGCTTGAATAATTTTAACTCATTCATTAGCAATTAATACCTCCCCGACCCACCTTTACAGCCGTAAGACTGTTCGCAGTTTAACATCACAATCCCTGTATGATCATGTGATACTTAAATCGCAACAACTCTGCACACTAACACTGTCCTACATTTTATCTACACAATATATATCCCCCATTATGACCACAAACCACACAGTGTTCTCATTTCCCCCTAACTATACTCCCATGCCCTAAATAGTCACCTACAGCTTACCTTAAGTAAAGTCGGTGCACCCTATTATGCAACCTTACATTCCATAACCTCATGACTTTCTCCCACTTCAATTTTAAGAGGCGCTATAGACCTTCCCCCTACTTTGGAAGTACAAATGCATGTGATCTATGCTCACTCACAAGACATAAGTTTTTATCCCAGTCTATAACTATCAATATGCAGATAGCTATGCGTATTCTTGTGATTCTGTGTTTGGCCTAGTAACTCTTCATTTACTTAAAGTGAAAGTAAACTTTGATGAATGAAAGCCCGTTTTTTAAAAATACTATTAAAAACAGGGGCACTTTCATCAAAGTTTAGAAAGCAGCCGTTTTGATTGAAAACGTACCTTTTGTTTTTTTCACAGCCAAAGCAGCTTCCCCCAGCCGGAGATTCTTTCTTCACACGTCATCAATGACTAATCCGGCTTCCTCCAATCATGGCATGGCCTCAGGCAATGACTCCCCTGGGGGGAAAGCCATGATTGGAGGAAGCTGGATTAGTCATTGATGACGTGATGACGTGTGAAGAGAGGATCTCCGGGTGGGGGAAGCTGCTTTGGCTGTGAAAAAAACAAAGGTAAGTTTTTAATCAAAACGGCTGCTTTCTAAACTTTTATGAATGAAAGTGCCCCTGTTTTTAATAATATTTTTTAAAAAACGGGCTTTCATTCATCAAAGTTTACCTTCACTTTAAGCCGTGTTTATCCTCTAAAAAACTTGGCTAAACTAATATACATTCATATCTCATTGTTACAGTTACAATTATATTTTCATACCTTAATATAAGGGTCTCTGATATGACTATTATACCTCACCAATACTACCTGTATCAAAGGGTCCATAATTGACCAGCTAAATAGTCATTCATGAAAGCTACTAAAAAAATTACAAAACTAGAGGTTTCAGAAGCTCATATGTTAGTAATCATCCTACTTCTTACTTATGTTCTTATATTATGTTTCATGAAAATTTTGTCATCTATGCTATGGCATTTGCTGTATGTTTTTTTTTATTTATTTAGTATGCCAAACCTTGATAAAAGCCTATAAACAAAAAAAAAACTAAAAAAAATAATGTTATGCTCTGTCATAATCATGTAAGCTAATTTTTTGCTTTCATGCACCTTTTAAATAAAATAGATTTCCGAAATAAGTAAAACACTTTAATCTAGCTAGAAAAATATACACTTTATTTAACGTATTCAACTCATCTAGAGAAATATGGCATACAGGCTTATTATAAAAAACAAATATTTGCTTGTTTTAACGAGCACGTGTAGATCTACCAAGAAGCCCTAAGGATTAGTATATGTTAGCATATGTTCTTGTTTAAAGGGAAAGTCAAGTCAAACAAAACATTCATGATTTAAATAGGAAATGTAATTTTAAACAACTTTCCAATTTACTTTTATCATCAATTTTGCTTTGTTCTCTTGGTGTTCTTAGTTGAAAGCTAAACCTAGGAGATTCATATGCTAATTTCTTAGACCTTGAAGACTGCCTCTAATCTAAGTGCATTTTGACCACTAGAGGGCATTATTTCATGTGTTTCATATAGATAACATTGAGCTCATGCACGTATAGTTACCCTGGAGTGAGCACTGATTGGCTAAAATGCAGGTCTGTCAAAAGAACTGAAATAAGGGGTCAGTTTGCATAGGCATAGATACAAGGTAATCTCAGAAGTAAAACATGTATTTCTATAACAGTGTTGGTTATGCAAAACTGGAGAATGGGTAATAAAGGGATTATCTTTCTTTTTAAACAAGAATTCTGGTGTTGACTGTCACTTTAAGCTGTGTTGTTGGCATCAACACATTGATAGGCCATCATGTATAATTGTAATGGTCATTGTTTTGTATTAAGAGAACAGGTTTGGACATCACAATAACCAATCAATCTAATCAACAAGGACAGCATGTGATGATGTTGTCTCAACTCACTCTGCAAACAATCTGCCTCCATAGAGCCGGTCCCATAGAAGCCTATTAAATTCAGAGTGTGCTCCACAAGTGTAATAAGACAACATCATCACATACCTATTCTTTACACATTAAATTTAAAAATAAAAAATATATATGCATAATTACTTCTTCCTCTTTCCCTTCTTCCCATGAGACTGAGAGTCTGGGGAGGGCAAATGCCCCTTCCGACGTGTCCTCATTGGAGATGGTTGGGGAAGAAGGGGAGGAGGAGTACTGTGAGTGGTTGGGGATTCACCAGGCAGAGTAGGAGATGGAGGAGGCCCATGACCTGATTGTCCAGGAGCTGATGGTCTTCCTATTCCTGGATATTGTCTGCTTGCCACCTCCCGGAGGACCTGCAATATATTATTTTGAACATTTAACATATTAGTTTGTCCTTCGATCAGGAAGTTTACTGCGTTGGTCAGGAACTCTGTGTGTGCCTGTTGTGCCCTCCGGGAGGTCTGCATTTCCTCCAGGAAGCCCCTTATCAGCTCCACCTCTGGGATTTCTGGGGGGATGTTCTCCTCATGAGGAGCTGCTGCATGGGGGGCTGCTGCTACGGTGATATCTTCTGCAGGGGGGGATGGTGCAGGGATAACTTCCAGTTCTCCCAAAGGTGGCCTGTAATCTTTTGAACGAATCTCATGCCTGGATGAAGGAGGAACATGTTCGTGCTGTGTTTCCTCCTTCCCGGCCTCAGACTTTGTATATTTAAAAATTAAATAAATTGAGATATTAGCACAGTTCCAAATAAAGATGTAAATGTTATATTTGAAAGTGTATCAATGAGGCTGCCTTCGTAATTCAATTGTAACCAAAAGCAATCAATACGATTTACATATTTGCAAACCCGTCTTTCGGATATATAGATGGTCAATATGAATGTATTTTTTCGTGCGTCTTAAATCTGTTTAAATGCACACCTAATCTGTAGACTAGATACTAATGTGATGGTTTTTCTTCAAATCCAACTTTCTCAAGGTAATTCTGAATGCGTTTACGTAATGTTGAAAAAAATTGCGTTAGTCATATCCCTAATTTATTTTGCGTGTGAATGGTTTATGAGGAGGATGTAACGAGATTATTAAATGAGCTTACCAGCAGATAAGAAGTGCAGGTTCCCGGTATCAATTCCTCCTTCGATACCGACTATGGACACCTCGGAAATGTCGTCCCAGCGGCTGTATACAAATGACTGTTCTGGCCCGCCACCGGTCGCTGCATGGTATTTCCTCTCCCTTGACATTTTCTTTTTGAGTTCACTTCTGCAGTCCCGGTAGCGGTGCTCTATTGATTTGACATTCCTCCTGAACGCCCCCACTGCGTTGACGGCATCCCTTATCTCCTGCCACAACTTTGTCTTATCTGAAGGGGTGGCCTTCGGTGCCTGCAGCCTCCTAGCCCTCTCCATATAGGCTGCTATAAGGACCTCCTTCTCCTCCCTGGTATACCTCTCCTCACTTTGCCTGGGCTTCCTCTGTGATGTGAGCCTCTGTTCTCTGGACTGTAATGCGCCCTGTCTGCACTCCTGCCCTACACCACTGGGCCCAGCCACTTGTTCATCTTGATAAAGGCCTTTGAGAGGCCGAAATGCGTTGACCACTGGTAAGCCTATTTTCATTTATTATTTTCAATCGAAACAATCTACACTATTGCACCTTTTTTTTTTTTTGCAGAAAGACTACTCAGGGAATCTTTACGCCCTTCAAGAGAATTTCATAGACATTTAAAAAGGAGCCTAATATTGTATTATATACATTTCTTCTTTGGATTAAAAGTTCAATTTAGTATTATTGGATAAATAAAAAGAGAGAAGCACTCAACCTGAGAACGAACAATAACATAATAGCTTGTTCTATGGCTATTATGCTATTGTTCGTTCCCAGGTTGAGCGCTTCTCTCTTTTTATTTATGCAAATTATGACACTTAGGGAAGTCTCCCTAAGTGTGATGCGGGAATCCAGACGTGGACCCGTTGCTCAGTGTGTTTAGAGGGATATGGCTGCACCTCACTGACAAAGCCCACAATAGGCCGAAACGTACATCTGGGGTTTTGCTGTTTCTCTCGTTCAGAGAGGGATTGCCTGGTATTTTGGGGCTTGACTGTACTGTGAAGTCAGGATCAGACTGATATGCTTCAGGAAAGTTCTTCTCTGTGAAAGGCACATGTTGAGCAAAAAGAGGCTGCTTCTTGGGTGGTAACTAGCCATAGAACAAGCTATTATGCTATTGTTCGTTGCCAGGTTGAGCGCTTCTCTCTTTTTATTTAGTATTATTGGAGTTGGTCACCAATCTCACGCTACTATGCTCACATATTAATTTAAAGGATCCACGCTACTACGGTCACTTAGTACGGTAATTCAGAGGATATCACAAATGTAGTTTTTTTTCACGGAGCATTTTTTTTTCCACGGATCATCTTGTTGTAATTCACATTTAAGGCACAGTTTTGGACATATTTTGAATATTTTGGAGTTTTTAATTCTTTGGATTTTTTTTTATTTTTTTTATTTTTGATTCTTATTTTTTTTATTTTTTCATTACAATTTTTACTTAAGCACATAGTTGCAGGACATCACCTTAAGCATTAAGCTGCTGAACACCAATTCAAGCACCAAACTGTAGGACACCAATTAAGCACCAAGTTGCAAAAACAATTAGGAATATTCATTGTAAACCATTTGTAATCCATTCCAGTACAGGTCAGAATTAACCATTATCTCCAGGGAGTATTTTTGATTCACCTACGTTTTAACAGTGACTTAAGCTTCTCAAGGATCCTTGCTAATGTTCATTGTTTAATTATTTTAAGTCAAGTTATTTAACCGTTTATTTTATTGTTTTTTAGCACATGGATCCATGTTTTATGTATTATTAATTAGTACATTTGTGTAATAAATTTATTCATTGAATTTATGTATTGGAATACCATTGTTTATTAACCACACCAGATCCAGCCTCTGTCAGGTTAGGCACTTTGGCTATACTCTCTACACTTGTTCATCTTCATCAATGTGGTTGGGCCCACCCACCCTGACCTCTCCCCCTTCCTCTCCCTGTCCCTCTCTCCTGCCTAACCTCCTCCCTAACCTGCTGCCTAATAAGCTCTAAGAGCTCCTCGCTGATCTCCTGCCTCGGCTCTCCTCTAGCCCTCCTTCCTGCCATACTCTTTCAAAAAGTGAAAGTGTCCAAATGAAAGGGGGTCAAAATAATGAAATAAAAGTAAAAAGTGCTCAAACTGTGAGTGGGATTAAAAAAATAGGGTAAGGGGTATTAATAAACAGACAGACATACATGGGGGTATGTAAACAATAAGTTGGTGTAAATCAAACAAAATCTAACTATGGGGTGGGTATGGGATAAAAGGGAATGGGGTATGGAGTGCAGGATTAAAGGGAATGGGGTATGGAGTGTATGTAGTGTTACTGATATGTGTATGTATGTATTGAATGTGTTTGCGTGTAAATGTGTTTATGTAAGTAATGTACAAAAAAACATCACTCGCACACTCACCCAGACAAACTCTCTCTCACTAACTCTCTCACTAATTCACTCTCACTAACTCTCTCGCTAACTCACTCTCTCTCTCACTAACTCTCTCACTAACTAACTCTCACACACTAACTCTCTCACTAACTAACTCGCTAACTCTCTGAAACCTCCAATGCCTAGACCTGCACCTATCTCAAAAAAGCAATACAGTCAAAGAAGCCATGTTTCTAGCGTGCTTATATACCCTATGTAAATGGTTAATGATGTACTTGTTTGCAAAGTAACGAGGTCCAGGTGTGCTTTAGTTTTGATTTGCATGTGTGCAATGTGGAGTAGTTGTTTTGATTTGCGGATGCTCATATAGAGTTTCTAAATGCACATATGTATTTCTGGAATGTTTATAATGCGATGATGTCATAGTGATCGTTTTGCATAACATTCTCCTAATTTAGTATCTCAAAATCTAAATGCTGATTTCTGATGGTATCGTATTTGTTAACTGTTGTAAATGTGTATTTTTAATAATGTTTCCTAATCGCCAATGCACATGTTTTGTTTGTGTATCAGTGTGCAATTCTTTTTTCATGTTCTTTTGTTCCATGATGCAGATTGCAACGTATTTTCCTAATCCTTGATTAGTGTAAATGTTGTGTAGTATTTGTTGTAAAGTATTTGTTGTGAATGTTGAATGTGTATGTGCTATGTTGTGTGAGCGATTGTTGTTTGTACATTTGATCTGATTCTTTTTAGTGTCCATTACGTTGTATATGTAATATGACAGAGCAGTGTACAGTTCTCGCGATGTCGAGTGTTAGATGAAAAATCCGTATATTCTTCAGTTTGCATTGATCTCTATGGGAGAATCCATTACGTGTCCGTGATTATGCTAGGGAAATAAACGCGGTACTTGTGTTACCACGGTGCGTAATACCTACGTTATGAAGAGTGCGCAATGAAAATAACGCACACGCTATTTGCGAACAGGCATTACGCCATAACTCGTAATCTAGCTGTATGTTAATTTTATTCTACTGTATATATTAACTCCTTTTATCCCTCTCTGTCTTCAGTGGAGGTATTTACTGGATATCGTTATAAACTCTACCTGCTTATCTTATCTTTTTCGTTTCTGTACATATTAATGTGTACCTTTTAGGGATCGTTAACATCAGCATATTTTATCCCTATACTTTTTACAGTAGAAGTGCACTATGGATATAAGCATTATTTCTGCTTATTCTATGTTTTTTCTACTATTTAAAGAAGGTTAAATGTGGATTTCAGGGATTTAAGCATTCCATGTTTTATATATATATATATATATATATATATATATTTAGTTTAGTTTAGTCAGTAGTTTTCTTTCTCTACTGATATTCTATATCTTTGCTGACAGCAAGTAGTCATGTTATTTTCAGCAACCTGCCTATTTTGTTCTAGTCTGGAGGCTCCAATTTCATCTCCAGGGATGCCAAGAAATAGAGCATGCTCTGAGACCTGTAGCCTCTCTGTTATAAGGCTGTCTCTTTTGTTTGCGTAGTTTTATTTCCAACAACCCTCATCTATCTATATTTAGATTTTAATGTTTCTTCTTGGGGAATACCTGGTAGCTCAGAGGTAATCCTCCACGGTTTATCCATCAGCCCTGCGTTCAGTACCCTTTTGGAAATGTCTGAGATGGTCAGAACTCAGGAGTATTGCTATTATAATAGCTATACTTCTCCAGGATTGGCCACTGGACTATTTCATTTCTCGACATGTCTTGACTAAGACCTCTCTCAGAGGATTGTCCTGGACAACCTGACTAGAGATTCTTTGTCCTGGAGTTTCGTTCAGGACCATCTGTCCAAGGGTCCTATTTTCTTGAGACCTTCTTGGGAGATTGTTTCTTTAGATGACAGATCAGATTGGGGTTCTCTAGAAGCTTGGGGGATCTGGATTTAGACGGAGTCCGTCTTTCCACTCCTGGAGTTGAGAGCGATCTTCAATGCCCTGATAGCTTAGCCTCAATTAAGTTTGGTCCGTCTTTCAGATTTTAATCGGACATCATCACTTTTGTGACCTATATCATCCTTCAGGAAGGAACATGGAGTTCCCTAGCGATGAGAGAGGTATCTTGCATCCTTCATTGGGCGGAGTCTCGCAATTGTCCCATTTCTGCCATACTCTTTCAGAGGGGTGGCCATCTGGGAGGCGGTTTTCCTGTGTAGGCAGACGTTTTCCCAGATGAGTGGGTTCTTCATACAGAGGTATTCTCAAGGATACCTCTCAGCTGGGGAGTTCCAGAGAGGGATCTGATGACGTCTCGTCTAAATGACAAGTTTCCAATATATGGATCAAGATCAAGGGATCTGCATGCAGCTCTGGTCAACGCTCTGGCAGTTCTATGGGACTTCGTTCTAATCCCCTGTTTCCTCTGTTTGCCCTCCTTCCTCTGGGGATAGCCTGTATTGTACAAGAGCAGACTTCGGTGTTTCTTATTGCTTCAGCTTGAACTTGCAGAATCTGGTTTGCGGATCTGGTAAAGATTTCATCCTCCCCCCCCCCCCGTGGAAATTGCCTCTGAGGAAGGGCCTTCTACTTAAGGGTCCTTTCCTATATCCAAACTAGATTCTCTGAAGCTGACTGCTTGGAGATTGATCGCCTAGTCTTGTCAAGTTTTTTCAGATAAGGTGATTGATTCTATCAGGATCGTAAGTCGGTATCTCATAAGATTTACAATAAGGTATGTCGTACATACTTTTTCTGGTGTGAATCTAGGGATTTCTCTTGGAGCAGGTGAGGATTCCTCGCATTCTGTCCGTTCTTCAGGAAGGCCTGGATTAGGGCTTATCCGTCTGTTCTCTGAAAGGCCAGATCTCTGCTCTTTTGATTATTTTGCTTAATCGTCTGGCTGTCTTCCAGATGTTTAATCTTTTGTTCAGGCCTTAGTCCGAATCAGGCCTGTGTTTAAGTCTGTTGCTCCTTCTTGAAGCCTTAATCTTGTTCTTTGAGTTCTGCAGAAGGCTTCGTTTGAGCCTATGCACTCAGTTGAATTTAGTTAATGTCTTGGAAGATTTCTTCTGGTCGTGCGGTCTCGCAGCTTTCGGCTCTGCAATGTGATCCTTCTTATCTTATTTTTAATGCGGATAAGGCGGTCCTTCCTAAGATGGTGTCGAACCGCAATATCAATCAGGAGGTGTCGTTCCTTCGTTCTGTCCTTATCCTTCTCATAAGGAATGTCTATTGCATAACCTGAATCTTGTGGGTGTGCTCTGATGTTCTATTTGCAAGCAACTAGAGATGTTTGACAATCCTCTGCCCTTTTTCTTCATAAATGGAAAGAGTCCACAGCTGCATTCATTACTTTTGGGAATTCAGAACCTGGCCACCAGGAGGAGGCAAAGACACCCCAGCCAAAGACTTAAATATCTCTCCCACTTCCCTCATCCCCCAGTCATTCTTTGTCTTTCGTCCCAGGAGACTGGCAGAGAAGTCTCAGAAGTTTTTTAATAGTCTCTTATGGAGGTTAGTACTCTTTGGCATGGGACTGGAGTTTTAAGTAGTCCTGTCAGCCTCTCAGTGAGAGCATGGATGAAAGTTAGAGTCCAGAAATGCAGGGAGAGTCTTTCTGCAAAAACATTCCCGACTCATATTAACAGCTCCACAAGCAATCAGCGAGTTTTGCTGCCTGCTTTCTTCTCTCAAGTCCATGGCAAAGGCGATGCTACTATCTGTCACACAGCGTAGATTCCGGTAAGATCGTTTAATTTTCTTTCATTATGATTGCCTTGTATTACAAATGTTTTCCCGAGAGGCTACCACCTTGCGGGACTACCTATAACTCAGGGTCTCAGTGAGGCTCCTTTTGTATCTTGGAAACAAGGGTTAATATCTCCTGTGGGGGGTTATTGAACAGGGTTTTTTTTAATCATGTTTATGTAATTCGACCTGCTTATGTGTGGTGTTACTTAGGCTCTTGGCTAGGAACATAACGGCCTTTGGAAGTGATGCGGCCTTTACAGTTGAATACGCTTTTACTGGACCGCAAGGTGCACCTGGTGATCAGGCAGGGTCACGTTTTGACTCTCCATTTCCGCATTCCTGACCGTGTGGCAATGGAAAATTTCTAGTCCGCTGGTGTCTGGGTCCTAGGAGGTGGTGAGTGCCCCAGCCATTGTGGGTGTCAGATGCAATTTACTTTTCTTATTTGGTCCATTTTTGTATTCAATATCCCAGTTATGGAGGATTCTGATAATGTGGAGATGAACGTCTCTGACTCAGAGTCTATTTCTCTTGAGGAATACGAATTGGACCGGGTGATACATGCCTTTCAGTTATGTTCAGAATGCCATTTAGAGCGCTCAATTCCTCGGGCTCGGGGAATCAAGGAGCCGCTGAGCCATCCGTCTCTGGGGGTCCCGTTCCCCGAGTGGCGAGTTCCCTACCACCAACTCTTACTACACATGCAGGTAACCCAGATTTAGCTTATCCTTCTCTGGAAGGTGGCTTGTTCCCCCCTGGAGGTTATGGCATGTTTTCACATATCCATTATTATGGCGCTGGCGCATCTGCAGCTACCAGAAGTGTGCTTACGATATTGTTTGTGTTCCATTGACCGGGGCTCTTCGTGCATGAGATTGTCTGTCTGCTCAGCTATCTGGGGAAACGACTGTCCCTAAAGGCTTTAGGAGGTCAACCTTCGGGGTCATCTTCTGCCCTGGCGAGGGTATGCTGTGCCTTTCGTTATAGACTGGCGCGCCTTCATGTCCTTTTGAGGCACATTCTGGCATTGTTGGAGGATCCTATCCTTAACGGATACGGGAATTCTTAGTCTTCTACTTCGAACGGCTTGCAGAATTAGCTATATGAGGATGAAGTAATCTTCTTATAGCCTTGTTTATTGAGTATCCTTTCCAGTCCTGAGTTGGAAGAACATGATCCCGGTCCTGCGGGTGTGTCTGTTCTTCTTGGGTGATAACCTAAGGGTTGCCTTAGCCTTTATTTTAATCCGGTTAGGATGATTTTTTTATTTGAGCTCATGTTTATGTATTTCCTTCGAGAAATTGTTCTGGAATCAATACTCGCGATTTTTGATCGCACAGTTTACTTCTACGGAAGTTTGTTTGATGTAAGGACATGTTAGTCCTATGTTTAAAAAAAAAAAAAAAAAGGTTTGCTGTTTATTCCCCATCTCTGGGGATGACTGTTTGCGGCCTTGACAGTATCGACCCTGCGTTTTAGGCTGGTCCTGATTGGGTTCGGACCCTTCTGTCTTGCGGCCTATTTCAGACACGTGGCGTCTGTTCTGCCTGGCTGGTCCGGTTGAGGCGCCGAGTGTTTCACATTATTATTTGTGTTATTCCTTGTTTTTCTTTTACAAGTTCAGCTAAGCATTCTATGAGGGCCTGAGGGTCCACAAGGCTTGGGGGATTGGTTCAGTCCTTCTAGCTGGTCGACTGGGATTCGGTGAAGTTCCGCTGCAACTTACTCTGTTTTCTGTTCTTTCATCGGGAATGGGAGTGTTTCCTTCCCCACGTGGGTTGGAAGGTAGAGGACTCAGGGCCTCCTTACCGCCGGCCCTGACGGTCTTGCCTTTCCGGGGCTCCTTGAAATTGTCCTTTTTGGACTTGTTCCTTTTGAGGTTCTCTTCCCTCGGGTCGAGATTTCTGTGCCTTGTCTGTTTCTCCTTAGCAGTTTTAACCGCTTTATGGGGAGGGCCGTGTGGTTTTTCCTTCTTCTGGAGTTTGTTTCCCTTTCAGGGGCGTTAGGCTATGTTGTCTCCTTCTCCGAGCTACGCTTAGGGGTTTTGTTCTACTGGGGTTTGGGATGCTTTGCATTCTTTTTCCTTGGGGCCTTTTTCTTTTTCAAAGCTTTATCGACTTCGGACAAAGCATTTTTTTTTTAGGTAGAGTTGTAGGCCTGGTGCCCTCAGAATGGGCCGCCTTTTGAAACCTCCCGTTTTGCATTCAGTGTCCTATATAGCTTGCGTATTGTTTTCCCAAAAGTAATGAATGCAGCTGTGGACTCTTTCCATCTGAAGAAAAGAAAATTATCAGGTAAGCATAATTTATGTTTTTTGTTGTCTCTGGTAAACGTAAGGGCCAAAAGTCCACTTCTGCTACTCTTCCCTTTTGGTTGAGAAGAGTTATTCCGTTGGCTTATGACACAGCTGCACAACAGCCTCCTGAAAGGATTATGGCTCATTCGACAGGGCTGTCTCTTTTTCCTGGGCCTTTAACAATGAGGCACTGTGGAACAGATCTGCAAGGCGGCCACTTGTTCCTTGTTGCATACTTTTTCCGAATTTTACAAATTCCATATTTTGGTCTCAGTTGAGGCGTCTTTTGGGAGGAAAGTTCTTCAAGCGGTGGTGCCTTCTGTTTAGGTCCGCCTGTCTTGTTCTCCCTCCCTTCAATTCTGTGTCCTCTAGCTTAGGTATTGGTTCCCACTAGTAATTGAATGGATTTGTGGAGTCTCCATGCCATTGGAAAGAAAACAAAATGTATGCTTACCTGATAAATTCTTTTCTTTCCTGGCATGGAGAGTCCACGACCCTCCCTTAATTTATTTTTAAGACTGCTTTTGTCTATTTCAAACCTCAGACACCTCTATACCCTTGTGTCATCTTCTCTTTCCATATTCCTTCGGCTGAATTACTGGGGGTTATGGGAAGTGGGAGTTATACTTAACAGCTCTGCTGGGGTGTTCTTTGCCTCTCCCTGGTGGCCAGGAGTTTAATTCCCACTAGTCATTGAATGGATTTGTGGACTCTCCATGCCAGGAAAGAAAAGAATTTATCAGGTAAGCATACATTTTGTTTCTGCACTATGTGCAGAATTATATAACATTAGTTTGTAGGTTTACTGTCCCTTTAAACTTCTTACAATAGCCCCGACATAATAGGAAATAACAAGCTTGAGGGGCAGCGCATGCGCAATCCGCTAAAGGGAGTAATAACAGACTTATTAATTTTTGGGTGAACTGTACCTTTAAGTTAACTGTGGGAGTTTGATGTTATTATGGAAATTTGGCAAGATTTAATATCCTTTTTGGTTTTACCAGTAGTGAGGTCTCTTTGAAAGAACAATGTACTGTAATGTAATGTGTTCCCAATTATAGTGGCACCTGAGTGTAAAGTGTATGGAAACGTTCATTTAGTTTTTTATATATATCAAATAGCTATTTTTGCTGATTGAAACCTCAAACTATTTTTTTCAAGAGCACACCTATATAAATAAACTGAGTCTGCAGAAATAGCAGACCCTTATAATCTTATCTTTCTCTCTATACATTAATGCTTCCTTATCTATCTGTCTTTACACAATGGCCAGGAGAGACAGCAATTGAAAAGGACAATGTTGTTGCATATCTCTTTCATACCCTACTGGGAACTTTATTGCTGCTTGCTGACTCTTGTTTACATAGAGAATACTAAAGTATTCATATGTTCAGTATAGGTGGTGATTTCAACAGACAAAAGCAACTAATTTAAATGACAAAATAAAGGTAAAGTAGTTGTTTGTTCATAATTTGTTACACTCCAGTGTGTCACGCAGATCATAGGGAACATATTAAAATGTAACAACATTACAGCACAATGTCCATTTATGTCTACAGAAGAGACTACAGAAATTGTAAAGAGTAATTTTATTTATTTATTTTTTGTCCCCAGATGAAAACGATGCTAAGGTTTCATGTAACATGGAACAAACAGAAGATCAGTGGCTGAGAAATGTCAAACCATCAGAGCAGCAAATTTGTGACAATATAAGTACAGGTGAGTGTACGTGTGTGAGGGAAGTAGGGCACATGTGAGTGTACGTGTGTGAGGGAAGTAGGACACATGTGAGTGTATGTGTGTTACATGTCTGAGGGAAGTAGAGCACATGTGAGTGTTTGTGTGTGACATGTCTGTGGGAAGTAGGACACATGTGAGTGTATGTGTGTTACATGTCTGAGGGAAGTAGGGCACATGTGAGTGTATGTGTGTGACATGTCTGTGGGAAGTAGGGTACATGTGAGTGTATGTGTGTGACATGTCTGTGGGAAGTAGGGCACATGTGAGTGTATGTGTGTGACATGTCTGAGGGAAGCAGGGCACAGGTGAGTGTATGTGTGTGACATGTCTGTGGGAAGTAGAGCATGTGTGAGTGTATGTGTGTGCCATGTATGAGGGAAGTAGAGCACATGTGAGTGTATGTGTGTGACATGTCTGAGGGAAGTAGGGCACATGTGAGTGTATATGTGTGACATGTCTGAGGGAAGTAGGGCACATGTGTGTGTATGTGTGTGACATTTCTGAGGGAAGTAGGGCACATGTGAGTGTATGTGTGTGACATGTCTGAGGGAAGCAGGGCACATGTGAGTGTATGTGTGTGACATGTCTGAGGGAAGTAGGGCACATGTGAGTGTATGTGTGTGACATGTCTGAGGGAAGTAGAGCACATGTGAGTGTATGTGTGTGACATGTCTGAGGGAAGTAGGGCACATGTGAGTGTATGTGTGTGACATGTCTGAGGGAAGTAGGGCACATGTGAGTGTATGTGTGTGACATGTCTGAGGGAAGTAGAGCATGTGTGAGTGTATGCGTGTGACATGTCTGAGGGAAGTAGAGCATGTGTGATTGTATGTGTGTGACATGTCTGAGGGAAGTAGGGCACGTGTGAGTGTATGTGTGTGACATGTCTGAAGGAAGTAGGTCACATGTGAGTGTATGTGTGTGACATGTCTGTGGGAAGCAGGGCACATGTGAGTGTATGTGTGTGACATGTCTGAGGGAAGCAGGGCACAGGTGAGTGTATGTGTGTGACATGTCTGAGGGAAGGAGGGTACAGGTGAGTGTATGTGTGTGACATGTCTGAGGGAAGTAGGGCACATGTGAGTGTATGTGTGTATGACATGTCTGAGGGAAGTAGGGCACATGTGAGTGTATGTGTGTGACATGTCTGAGGGAAGTAGGGCACATGTGAGTGTATGTGTGTGACATGTCTGTGGGAAGTAGGGTACATGTGAGTGTATGTGTGTGACATGTCTGAGGGAAGTAGGGCACATGTGAGTGTTTGTGTGTGACATGTCTGTGGGAAGTAGGACACATGTGAGTGTGTGTGTGTTACATGTCTGAGGGAAGTAGGGCACATGTGAGTGTATGTGTGTGACATGTCTGTGGGAAGTAGGGCACATGTGAGTGTATGTGTGTGACATGTCTGAGGGAAGTAGGGCACATGTGAGTGTATGTGTGTGACATGTCTGAGGGAAGTAGGGCACATGTGAGTGTATGTGTGTGACATGTCTGTGGGAAGTAGGGTACATGTGAGTGTATGTGTGTTACATGTCTGAGGGAAGTAGAGCACATGTGAGTGTTTGTGTGTGACATGTCTGTGGGAAGTAGGACACATGTGAGTGTATGTGTGTTACATGTCTGAGGGAAGTAGGGCACATGTGAGTGTATGTGTGTGACATGTCTGTGGGAAGTAGGGCACATGTGAGTGTTTGTGTGTGACATGTCTGAGGGAAGTAGGGCACAGGTGAGTGTATGTGTGTGACATGTCTGAGGGAAGTAGAGCACATGTGAGTGTATGTGTGTGACATGTCTGAGGGAAGTAGGGCACAT
Organism: Bombina bombina; assembly: GCF_027579735.1. Taxonomy (NCBI): domain Eukaryota; kingdom Metazoa; phylum Chordata; class Amphibia; order Anura; family Bombinatoridae; genus Bombina; species Bombina bombina. The sequence continues at coordinate 857,520,001 of NC_069502.1, forward strand.
GTGAGTGTATGTGTGTGACATGTCTGTGGGAAGTAGGGCACATGTGAGTGTTTGTGTGTGACATGTCTGAGGGAAGTAGGGCACAGGTGAGTGTATGTGTGTGACATGTCTGAGGGAAGTAGAGCACATGTGAGTGTATGTGTGTGACATGTCTGAGGGAAGTAGGGCACATGTGAGTGTATGTGTGTGACATGTCTGAGGGAAGTAGAGCACATGTGAGTGTATGTGTGTGACATGTCTGAGGGAAGTAGGGCACATGTGAGTGTATATGTGTGACATGTCTGAGGGAAGTAGGACACGTGTGTGTATGTGTGTGACATTTCTGAGGGAAGTAGGGCACATGTGAGTGTATGTGTGTGTGACATGTCTGAGGGAAGCAGGGCACATGTGAGTGTATGTGTGTGACATGTCTGAAGGAAGTAGGTCACATGTGAGTGTATGTGTGTGACATGTCTGTGGGAAGCAGGGCACATGTGAGTGTATGTGTGTGACATGTCTGAAGGAAGTAGGTCACATGTGAGTGTATGTGTGTGACATGTCTGTGGGAAGCAGGGCACATGTGAGTGTATGTGTGTGACATGTCTGAGGGAAGCAGGGCACAGGTGAGTGTATGTGTGTGACATGTCTGAGGGAAGGAGGGTACAGGTGAGTGTATGTGTGTGACATGTCTGAGGGAAGTAGGGCACATGTGAGTGTATGTGTGTGACATGTCTGAGGGAAGTAGGGCACATGTGAGTGTATGTGTGTGACATGTCTGTGGGAAGTAGGGTACATGTGAGTGTATGTGTGTGACATGTCTGAGGGAAGTAGGGCACATGTGAGTGTATATGTGTGACATGTCTGAGGGAAGTAGGGCACATGTGAGTGTATGTGTGTGACATGTCTGAGGGAAGTAGGGCACATGTGAGTGTATGTGTGTGACATGTCTGTGGGAAGCAGGGCACATGTGAGTGTATGTGTGTGACATGTCTGAAGGAAGTAGGTCACATGTGAGTGTATGTGTGTGACATGTCTGTGGGAAGCAGGGCACATGTGAGTGTATGTGTGTGACATGTCTGAAGGAAGTAGGTCACATGTGAGTGTATGTGTGTGACATGTCTGTGGGAAGTAGGGCACATGTGAGTGTATGTGTGTGACATGTCTGAAGGAAGTAGGTCACATGTGAGTGTATGTGTGTGACATGTCTGTGGGAAGCAGGGCACATGTGAGTGTATGTGTGTGACATGTCTGAGGGAAGCAGGGCACAGGTGAGTGTATGTGTGTGACATGTCTGAGGGAAGGAGGGCACATGTGAGTCTTTGTGTGTGACATGTCTGAGGGAAGCAGGGCACATGTGAGTGTATGTGTGTGACATGTCTGAAGGAAGTAGGTCACATGTGAGTGTATGTGTGTGACATGTCTGTGGGAAGCAGGGCACATGTGAGTGTATGTGTGTGACATGTCTGAGGGAAGCAGGGCACAGGTGAGTGTATGTGTGTGACATGTCTGAGGGAAGGAGGGTACAGGTGAGTGTATGTGTGTGACATGTCTGAGGGAAGTAGGGCACATGTGAGTGTATGTGTGTGACATGTCTGAGGGAAGTAGGGCACAGGTGAGTGTATGTGTGTGACATGTCTGTGGGAAGTAGGGTACATGTGAGTGTATGTGTGTGACATGTCTGAGGGAAGTAGGGCACATGTGAGTGTATATGTGTGACATGTCTGAGGGAAGCAGGGCACATGTGAGTGTATGTGTGTGACATGTCTGAGGAAAGTAGGGCACATGTGAGTGTTTGTGTGTGACATGTCTGTGGGAAATAGGGCACATGTGAGTGTATGTGTGACATGTCTGTGGGAAGCAGGGCACAGGTGAGTGTATGTGTGTGACATGTCTGAGGGAAGCAGGGCACAGGTGAGTGTATGTGTGTGACATGTCTGAGGGAAGGAGGGTACAGGTGAGTGTATGTGTGTGACATGTCTGAGGGAAGTAGGGCACATGTGAGTGTATGTGTGTGTGACATGTCTGAGGGAAGTAGGGCACATGTGAGTGTATGTGTGTGACATGTCTGAGGGAAGTAGGGCACATGTGAGTGTATGTGTGTGACATGTCTGTGGGAAGTAGGGTACATGTGAGTGTATGTGTGTGACATGTCTGAGGGAAGTAGGGCACATGTGAGTGTATGTGTGTGACATGTCTGAGGGAAGTAGGGCACATGTGAGTGTATGTGTGTGACATGTCTGAGGGAAGTAGGGCACATGTGAGTGTATGTGTGTGACATGTCTGAGGGAAGTAGGGCACATGTGAGTGTGTGTGTGGCTGACATGTCTGAGGGAAGCAGGGCACATGTGAGTGTATGTGTGTGACATGTCTGAGGAAAGTAGGGCACATGTGAGTGTATGTGTGTGACATGTCTGTGGGAAATAGGGCACATGTGAGTGTATGTGTGACATGTCTGAGGGAAGCAGGGCACAGGTGAGTGTATGTGTGTGACATGTCTGAGGGAAGCAGGGCACATGTGAGTGTTTGTGTGTGACATGTCTGAGGGAAGCAGGGCACAGGTGAGTGTATGTGTGTGACATGTCTGAGGGAAGCAGGGCACATGTGAGTGTTTGTGTGTGACATGTCTGAGGGAAGCAGGGCACATGTGAGTGTATGTGTGTGACATGTCTGTGGGAAGTAGGGAACATGTTAGTGTATGTATATTACATGTCTGAGGGAAGTAGGGCACATGTGAGTGTATGTGTGTGACATGTCTGTGGGAAGTAGGGCACATGTTAGTGTATGTATATTACATGTCTGAGGGAAGTAGGGCACATGTGAGTGTTTGTGTGTGACATGTCTGTGGGAAGTAGGGCACATGTGAGTGTACTTGTTTACTTTATTCTTTGCTGTTACATGATACATTTTTAAATACCAGCTTCCCACTAACGGACCGGTAACGCCGACCCGCCAAAAGAGCGGCCAGGTCGGCTTGCTTGGAACATTAAGCCCTTCTTCCATTATTTGGACATTTTTCACACCTTTATCAGGTACCTTAAATATATTGTGTTTAAAAAATAACAACAGTCTTCTTATGCATTAATATTGATGTACTATATGTTATAAGGGAGACGTCCCTTTTTATCCATTGTATGATTTTAGAAATTTTATTAAACCTTGTTTAATCTCAGAAGTGCCTTCTAGTTTATAATAAGATACATGCCTATATATATATATATATATATATATATATATATATATATATAAAGATTTGTTTAGACACTGTATCTACGCTGATTGTAGACTATATCCAGATACAATACTTAGGGACAATATCTAGGATTGCATTATTTGATAAAAACACACATATGGCTATAGCTATATACATTTAAAAATTTTATTCCATATTACATATAAATAACAAATATTAATCAAACAATTATTAAAACAATTATTTTACTATATATCTATATAACTCTTTACCCGTGCTTTTAGCGCTAGACTATATTCACAACAGTGTATGTGTGTGTGATATGTCTGAGGGAAGTAGGGCACATGTGAGTGTATGTGTGTGACATGTCTGAGGGAAGTAGGGCACATGTGAGTGTATATGTGTGACATGTCTGTAGGATGGAGGAGAGGTTTGTGTACGTATCTAAGGAAAGCAGTGTATGTGTGTGACACTTGAGAGGGATATAGGGCAAAGTGAGTGTTTGTGTGTCATGTATGTGGGAAACTGGGCACAGATAGTCTATGTGTGTGACGTGTGAGGGTTGCATGGCATAGGTGAGTGTATATGTCTGATGTGTATGTTCACTAATAAAGTTTATTTTGCATATTATATATTGCTTTTTATATAAAACTAGGCTATAAGCCTGCCCAGAGGGCAGTCTATTAAAAAAAAAAAAAATCTACAACCCCCGAAAGCTAAAATTATAAAAAAGAAAAAATGTAAAATTACAGAAAAAAATAAACAAAGCTACCCAAAATAAAAAAAATTAAACCTAAACTAATACCCCTATAAAAATCCCCCCAAAATAAAAACACCCCCTAATCTAATACTAAACTACCAAAAGCCCTTAAAATGGCTTTTGTAGGGCATTGCCCTAAGTTAAACAGCTCATTTAACCTAAACAAATTACATTTGGCTCTTTTATTGCCCTTAAAAGAGCAATCAGATTTTTTTCCAGCCCATTAAATACCTAATCTTAAAATAAAAAAAATAAAAAAAAACACAAAGCCCCAAATAAGTACTCACCGTTCCTGAAGTCAGGCGGAGAAGGTCTTCTTCCAGGCGGCTCCATCATCTTCTATCTTCATCCGGAGCGAAGGCGTGGTGGAGGTGCGGAGCTGTACTGCAATCAATTTGGGGTACTTTGCAATAGGATTAGAGCTACTGAAATCCTATTGGCTGTTTCAGCCAATAGGAATGCAAGGTACCCCAATAAATATGGGGTACCTTGCATTCAATCTTCAGTGTGCGACGGACGATCGCATGAAGAGGAGCCTCCATGCAGCTGAGGACCACCGCCGCTGACGATCCAGGCATTGGAAAGACAGCTCCGCACCTCCGCTTGGCGCCGCCTTCGCTCGGGATGAAGATAGAAGATGATGGAGCCACCTGGAAGAAGACCTCCGGAACAGTGAGTACCTATATGGGACTTAGGTTTAGGCTTTTTTATTTCAATTTTTTGGGCTTTTTTTTTTTTAGATTAGGGTTTTTTTGGGCTTGAAAAAAGCTGATTGCTCTTTTAAGGGCAGTAAAAGAGCTGAATGCCCCTTTAGGGACAATGCCCATGGATAGTTTAGTTTTTTTTAGTGTTAGTTTTTTTTATTTTGGGGGGGTTTGGTCGGTGAGGGCATTTTCTTTTTAAACGGGAAGAGTCCACATCTGCATTCATTACTTTTGGGAAAATACAGAACCTGGCCACCAGAAGGAGTCAGACACCCCAGCCAAAAGCTTAAATACCTCCCCCACTTCCCTCATCCCCCAGTCATTCTTTGCCTTTTGTCACTTTAATCATGTTTGTTATATGGTTTTATCTGGATATGTGGAGCAATACCTAGGCTCGCGGCTTTTATGGAACATAACAGCCTTGTTTTACTGACGCAATCTCTCGAGATTGCGCGCCCTTTTTGTGACTGGCACGGTGCACCTAGTTACAGGTGCGGTTACGTTGTTTCTCACTTCCGTATGCTGACTGTGTGCGACAGAAAGAGTCTAGCTTGTGGGTTGTATGGTTCACAGGAGGTTGTGAGTGCCCCAGCCATTGGGGGTGTTAAAGGGGTGCCAGTTAGTTTTTGTCATTTTGTAATCCAAAGATTATGGAGGATTTTGATATGTTGGACACGGATGGCTCCGATACGGAGAATGTGTTTTGTGATGAATATGAAATGGCCCGGGTTATCAATGCCCATCAGTTATGTTCCAATTGCCGTTCTAGAGTACTCTCTTCCCCTGAATCAGGGAGCTTAGAGTGCATTGAGCCATCTGCCTCCGAGGTTTCTATGTCCCGTGAGGCGCGTGCCCCAGACCCTTTCTCGGCTACGCAAGCAGGTGTCCATATGGCCTTTACTCCTTGTCCGGAGGGTGGCTTGTTTCCTCCAGAGGATACGACACGGTTCCGCATGGCCATTTCAATGGCGCTGTCTCATTTATATCTCCCAAGTTAAATATTTTTAAGATATGGTCCGTGTTCTGTTAACCAGGGCCAGTCGGGCATGGGATCGCCTGATTCAGTTCGGCCTTCTGGGGAAGCGTTGGCCTCTGAGGCTTCAGGGGCCCCAACCTGGGGCCAGGGTCTTTTATTGAGGGATGATTTTGCCTTCTGTTATAGGTTGGCACGTCTTTGTGTTCTTTTAAGGCATGTTTTGGCGATGTTGGAGGACAATTGTAAGAGTTTGGATTTCCACTGGCGCTTATAAATTAAGCTAGGATTTATGCTACCATTATATGTGTAACTTATCTAAGTGAAATATTATAAGTGATTCTGATTTGTATCAGGTGTAATAACAATAGTATCTAAGTGTCTCAGACAACGGATATTTAGGATTTAAGTCCTATGTGTTGACTGGTATAAAATTTTCTTAATGTTTTATAAAGAATAATATTACTAAATCTGTAATTACAGATGAAGTGGATAGTGTTCGTGAATAGATTATGAGGAGTAAATAAGTGTAAGTGAAGCTAGTGACGATCCAATTAACAGTGATTAGAAATGGATATAACTATATCCAAAAAATAAAGAAAGATGTAGAAGTGTTAAAACTATTTTATTAAACTAAATTTACTGTCAACAATAAAACTTTAGGATAAACTAAAAGATATATGGCAAATAAAACAAATAAAAGCAAATAAAACAAGGGACGTCTCCCTATGAACTTGTTTCAGTAAGTCGAGTGACTTGACAGTATATGGTCTCTGAATATAACTTGATAAACAAAAAATGCCACCTTGGGATTAAAGCAAGCTGTAAGGTACCTTACAAATGTCTGTTGGGAATTGTGTAAGTGCCGATGTTCTGTGAGCTTCCTTCTCAGTTTTGTTCCTTCGCGGCTTAACATGAGATAACAAACAAGCCTCCGTTCCTGATTGGTGGTTAGGGGTCACACCTCTCTTAGGATAGGCTGTGACTGTGCACGCTGGATGTTTAGCGTGTTCAGATGTAATTGATCTTTTTCAAGATGTTTGAACTGCAGCTGTAAAAAACTTTTTTCTTCTGCACTTTGGTGTGCGGTGTTGGGGATCCACTGTTAGAAAGAAAAGCTGTGCTCCACTTTCTCGCTGATCAGATCCTTGGTCCTCCTTGTGGTTTTGGCTCCTAAATCATGAAAATTAGAGAGTCCACTTGAGGGGCTGGATCGCAGCTTCTTGGAGTTTGTAAGACTTTCTTTAAACGTGGTTGTAGAAAAGTGGTAGTAGAAGTGGTAGTAAAATCTACGCGTTTCACCCTCTGGGGGCTTTATCTTGATAAAGCCCCCAGAGGGTGAAACGCGTAGATTTCAGGTCCTTGGGGACTTAGAGCCGTAATTCCATTCCTTAGAGTTGGGAGATGTGAGTGACCTATGTGGTCTGGTGTTCTGCGTGGTGAACGATTTGCATCTTCACTCGAAGTTCTTACAGATGCTGACTCTTAGCCTATTAAACATTTTCTTACTGTGGTGTAGTCTCCTTCCTTCCCACCTTGGGTAGATTATCGGGTCTGGAAGCACGGGCACGGCCTTCCTCCTCTGCTCAGAGTTGCGTTACTCTAAGAGGTGGTGTGCAGAGGTTCCCTGCCTTCTGTGGGGAGCTATGAGGCTCCAGCTTTTATCTTGTACAGAGGTTTCTCTTTGGAAGATCGATCCTACAAGGATCTCTAACTGTTGTCTCTTCCATATTATACCCTTGGTCTGACCACGGTCTCGATATTCGGGTGTTTCAGTCCTCTTTGCAACTTTAGCCTTGGGGCTTAACAGCAAAGAATCAAGGTCGGTTACAGACTATCGCCCTTCTGGGTTCAGGTAGTTGACCATTTATCCTTGATGTTCCGTTAGGGCTTTGTGGAGGGTGCCTTACGTTTAACTCTCTGGGATGGCAAGCAAGGTCCAGGGTTCTCATTCACCTTCGGGTGTTGGTTGCTGCCTTGCCAGTGTGTGTTGGGACTCCTGCTATATGTTGGACTTTGATATATAGATATTGAGGGTCTGAGGGCCCTTTTCCCTTGGGAAGTGCTCCTTGTGAGGTGTTTTTGGGGAAGACAGCAGTGTAGGGGGTCTCGTAACTGTGCACAATGTCTATATCTGAATCACGGTAGAATGCCATTTGTAGTAGTGGTGAGATGTCTACCCAGGGGCTTTGTTCCTCATTGACCCCTCCTTTCTCGTCCAGAAGTCTGGAACTCTTGTCTTCGGTCTTTGACTAGCCTTTGGGCTGGGACCATTACCCTGGAGGGAAGGTCGGGGATTGGTTATTCTGTGCAGTGCTGACGTTTTTTTTCCAAAGTTTTTTTATGTCCTCCTTTTTCTACTGGCGTCTGGTGCTGGGAGGGGGCGCTCCTTGGAGCCCGGTTTTCGGAGGGCTTTGAGCCCTTGGAAGGTTTGCAGTTTGAGACCAGCTACAGCTATCTGCACTTGAATGTGTGCTAGCAGGCTTTAAACGCCTTTCAGTGATTTGGTTTTCGTGATGGTTGAGTCAGTTTTCCTACCTGGAAGCTGGCCCTTGAGAGTTCCTATTCAGACGGTTTGGTATTCTCTTGGAGAGCTCTTTACTAACTGCTGGGATAGTTATCCTATTTCCGCTGTCTCTGCTTGCCTAGCTTGCAGGTTTTGATCTGATGTGAGGCAACAGGAAACTCATGCTTTCTGGAGTACCTTTTGGTATGGTACTGGATCAGGGATATGAGGGTGTCTTTTTTGGGACGTGTTTTACTGTGTAGGGATCTCTTTTTTTATTCGGTCCTTGTGTTTTTTAGGAGTTTGTCTCCCTGGGCGCTACTATCGTAAGACAACCATGGGTTGTTCTATATTTGTTGAGCCGTGTCGTATGATCCTTTGGATTTTTTCTCGGAATCTGTTCTCCCTTTTGGGGCAGATAGCGGTCCTTGTCTTTTGGCCGGGTACCTTCATGGGAGTCGTGAACCGCTGGGCTGACTCCTCGGAGGCTGTTTGGGCTCAACGGACTCTGGGACTGATTGGTCTCTAGTTAGGCTTTGCTGGCGGTGTAACTAATGTGCAGTTACCTGGGCTTCGGGTCTTCTGCCGTGTCGTCTACATTTTAGGGTGTCGGGTAATTCAGGCTATGGTGCCTTTCGAAGGGGCCGCATTTTTTTTGTACCCACCTGTTCTTTGCATTCAGTGTCCTCTAGCTTGGGTACTGTTTTTCCAAAAGTAATGAATGCAGCTGTGGACTCTTCCCTTTTAAGAAGAAAAACATAAATTATGCTTACCTGATCATTTTCTTTTCTTCTGATGGGAAGAGTCCACAGCACTCCGCTCGTGTTTTTATCTATGAGGCGGCGGTAATTTTTTGTTCTTCTGGCACCTTTTTCACCCTGATATTTCTCCTACTGTTCCTTGTTCCCTTGGCATAATGACTGGGGGATGAGGGAAGTGGGGGAGGGATTTAAGCCTTTGGCTGGCGTGTCTTTACCTCCTCCTGGTGGCCAGGTTCTGTATTTTCCCAAAAGTAATGAATGCAGCTGTGGACTCTTCTCGTCAGAAGAATAGAAAATTATCAGGTAAGCATAATTTATGTTTTTACTGTTAGGGGGGCTTAGTATTTTTAGAGGTAAAAGAGCTGTTTAACTTAGGGCAAAGCCCTACAAAAGGCCCTTTTAAGGGCTATTGGTAGTTTAGATTAGGGGGTGTTTTTATTTTGGGGGTCTTTTTTATTTTCATAGGGATTAAGTATAATTTTTTTTATTTTTGATCATTTTGTTTATTTTTTTCTGTAATGTTAGACTTTTTTATTTTTTTGTAATTTAATGTTAGATTTTTTATTTTAATTGTAATTTAGTAGTAATTGGGGTTAATTTAGGGTGTGTTAGGTTAGGGGGTTTAGTAATTACATTAATTATTTGCATTGTGGGGGGTTTGGCAGTTTAGAGGCTAATAGGTCATTTAGGTTGATTGCGATGTGGGTGTTTGGCGGTTTAGGGGTTAAAAAGATTGATTGCGATGTAGGGGTTGACGGTTAAGGGGTTAACATTTTAATTATGTTATATGCGGATTAGGGGTTAATAACTTTATTGTTTTGCGATGTGGGGGTTGACAGTTTAGATGTTTGTTAATACTTTGTGCGGGCGGTTATGTGTTGTTAATTTTTAATTATTTCCTGCAGGCGATTGCGTGTTAATTTTTTTTTTTAAGGCTTTGGGTTTGCCTATGCTGCATCCAGGTGAATTCTTTTGGCTGTGCGCACAGTCAACATTCCTTTGAGGATGCGTGTGCAACTGGCAACGGCGACGGACGTGTTACAAACACGATTATAGTGTAGATGATAATCTGGTCTTCATTACAAGTAAATAATATATGGCATAAATGCAACATTAAAAAACAAACAAACAATGTTTTGTGCTCAAAAGCAATAATTATTTAAAGGGACACTCAAATAAACTTTTTTTATTCAGAAAGGGCATTCAGTTTTGACACTTTCCAATTTACTTCCATTTTAAAATGTTGCAGTCTTTTTATATACACACTTTCTGGGGAACAAGCGTCTACTGAGCATGTGCACAAGCTCACAAGGTATATGTATACTAGTCTGTGATTGGCTGATGTCTGTGAAAAAATAAAATTTGACAGAATTTTTTTTACTGATTATTTCAAATTCAGAGTTGGTGTTATTGCATTGTCTTTTTATTATGCAAGTGCTAATTATGCAATTGTATAGTATTTAATAGTCCTTTATGTTGCATATTTACCCTCTTTCCTGTGATGTAAACGCTCTTAGCCTTTTTAACTCATTCACTGTGGTGGTTTGATGTTATTTTGGAGATTTGTCACAAGTTGATATCCTTTTGGTTTAGCTGTATTGGGGCCTTTAAGCCTTTTCAGTAAATAATCCTTATAATTTATATGGTATAACAGAATTGCCTGAGTAACACAGCTGGCTGCTGATTATCCCAGAAGGTGTAGTTGACACGTGAGTGAGATTCTTCTCTCTGATAAAGATTTTATATATTGCTTAGATATACTACATCACATGGGGCCATTTTTGTTGTTGTTCTAGAGTCATCCTTGTTTTAACCACAAGCACACAAGCAGTAGTTATAAAGATTAGTGTATGGGCTGAAATAATTGTATTACTAAAAGATTTTGTGAACACAATTTTGAAAGGACTAGATACTTTAGTCTGAGACCAAACTATATTGAAATTAATGTTGTTTTTCTACCTAAGTGTGAATTCTTAGAAATAGTCATTAATGTCCAGTAAACTGCCCTTAAAGGGACATTAAACACTCAATAAATGTTAGATAGAATGATGCATTCAAAGAAAAGATTAGTCTGAGAATAACATGTAGATGTTTTTTTTAAAAGTTTCATTAGTTGTTTAAATATTTACAAAATAAGTGTAAAGTTTTATTGTCTATAAAACAATGGGAGCTGACAATTTCAGAATGGAACTACAGGAAAAGGGGACAAAATAAATAATGAAAGTATTTTGCAGATTTTGTTATATAAATACGATTTATCATTTTCTTCATAAATGGAAAGATTCCACAGCTGCATTTATTACTTTTGGGAATTCAGAACCTGGCCACCAGTAGGAGGCAAATACACCCCAGCCAAAGGCTTAAATACCTCCCCCGTTTCCCTCATCCCCCAGTCATTCTTTGCCGTTCGTCCCAGGAGGTTGACAGAGAAGTGTCAGAAGTTTTTGATACTCTCTTATGGAGGGTAGTACTCTTCGGCATGGGACTGGAGTTTTAAGTAGTCTTGTCAGCCTCTCAGTGAGAGAATGGGTGAAAGTGGAGAGTCTTTCTGCGAAACCATCCCGACTCATATTAACAGCTCCACAAGCAATCAGCGTTGACGAGTTTTGCTGCCTGCTTTCTTCTCTCAAGTCCATGGCAGAGGCGACGCTACTATCTGCCACACAGCGTAGATTCTGGTAAGATCGTTTAATTTTCTTTCATTATGATTGCCTTGTATTACAAATGTTTTCTTGAGAGGCTACCACCTTGCGGGACTAACTATAACTCAGGGTCTCAGTGAGGCTCCTTTTGTATCTTGGAAACAAGGGTTAATATCTTCTGTGGGGGTTATTAAACAGGGGTTTTTTTTAATCATGTTTGTTATTTGATTCAACCTGCTTATGTGTGGTATTACTTAGGCTCTTGGCTAGGAACATAACGGCCTTTGGAAGTGATACGGCCTTTACAGTTGAGCACTCTTTTTCTGGACCGCAAGGTGCACCTGGTGACCGGGCATGGTCACGTTTTGACTCTCCATTTCCGCATTCCTGACCGTGTGGCGACTGAAAATTTCTGGTCAGCTGGTGTTTGGGTGCTAGGAGATGGTGAGTGCCCCAGCCTTTGTGGGTGTCAGATGCCGTTTACGTTTCTTATTTGGTCCGTTTTTTTGTATTCAATATCCCAGTTATGGAGGATTCTGATAATGTGGAGATGAACGTCACTGACTCAGAGTCTATTTCTCTTGAGGAATACAAATTGGCCCGGGTGATACATGCCATTCAGTTATGTTCAGAATGCCGTTTTAGAGTTCTCAATTCCTCGGGAGCCATCCGTCTCTGGGGGTCCTGTTCCCCGAGTGGCGAATTCCCTACCACCAACTTATACTACACATGTAGGTAATCAGATTTTGCTTATCCTTCTCTGGAAGGTGGCTTGTCCCCCCCCCCCCCCCCCGAGGTTATGGCACGTTTTCGCATGCCCATTATTATGGCGCTGGCGCATCCGCAGCTACCAGAAGTGTGCTTACGATATTGTACGTGTTCCATTGACCAGGGCTCTTCGGGCATGAGATTGCCTGCTCAGCTATCTGGGGAAACGATTGTCCCTGATGCTTTAGGGGGTCAACCTTCGGGGTCATTTTCTGCTCTGGCGAGGGTATGCTGTGCCTTTCGTTATAGACTGCCGCGCCTTCATGTCCTTTTGAGGCACATTCTGGCATTGTTGGAGGATCCTATCCTTAACGGATACGGGAATTCTTAGTCTTCTACTTCGAAGGGCTTGCAGAATTAGCTATATGAGGATGAAGTAATCTTCTTATAGCCTTGTTTATTGAGTATCCTTTCCAGTCCTGAGCTGGAAGAACATGATCCCGGTCCCGGTGATAACCTAAGGGTTGCCTTAGCCTTTATTTTAATCTGGTTAGGATGATTTTTTTATTTGAGCTCATGTTTATGTATTTCCTTTGGGAAATTGTTCTGGAATCGATACTCACGATTTTTGATCGCACAGTTTACTTCTACAGAAGTTTGCTTGATGTGAGGACATGTTAGTCCTATGTTTAAAAAAAAAAAGGTTTGCTGTTTATTCCCCATCTCTGGGAATGACTGTTTGCGGCCTTGACAGTATTGACCCTGCGTTTCAGGCTGGTCCTGATTGGGTTTGGACCCTTCTGTCTTGCGGCCTATTTCAGACACGTGGCTCCTGTTCTGCCTGGCTGGTCCGGTTGAGGCGCAGAGTGTTTCACATTATTATTTGTGTTATTCCTTGTTTTTCTTTTACAAGTTCAGCTAAGCATTCTGTGAGGGCCTGAGTGTCCGCAAGGCTTAGGGGATTGGTTCAGTCCTTGTTAGCCCCTCTAGCTGGTCGACTGGGATTCGGTGAAGTTCCGCTGCAACACACTCTGTTTTCTGTTCTTTCGTCCGGAATGGGAGTGTTTCCTTCCCCACGTGGGTTGGAAGGTGGAGGACTCAGGGCCTCCTTACCGCCGGCCCTGACGGTCTTGCCTTTCCGGGGCTCCTTGAAATTGTCCTTTTTGGACTTGTTCCTTTTGAGGTTCTCTTCCCTCCCAGCTCCACAAGCAATCAGCCCTGAGGAGTTTTGCTGCCTGCTTTTTTCTCTCAAGTCAATGGCAGAAGCGACGCTACCATCTGTCACACTTGAAGGGCCGTGTTCCTGTTCAACAGCGTAGATTCCGGTAAGATCGTTTCATTTTACTTTCATCATGGATGTATTGTAATTACAACTGTTTATCCGAGAGGGGCTACAACCTTTTAGGGATAACTTCAACATAGGGTCTCAGTGAGGCTCCTTTTTGTATCTCAAGATCAAGGGTTAATATCTCCTGAGGAGTGTTATTGAACAGGGGGGTTTATAATCATGTTTGTTATGTGATTCTGTCTGCTACTGTGTATTGTTGCTTTGGCTCATGGCTATTTTGGAACATAACGGCCTATGTCTAGTGACGCGGCCTTTATGGTCGGGCACGCTTTCGCATGGACTGTGCGGTTTACCTTGTGACCGGGCGTGGCCACATTTTGACTCGCCATTTCCGCGTTCCTGACCATGTGGCGATGGAGAAATTGTGGTCCACTGGTGTCTGGTTCCCTTTAGGTGGTGAGTGGCCCAGCCGTTGGGGGTGTAAAGTGCTGTTTAGATTTTTCTTATTGGTCCATTTTTTATTCAATATCCCAGTTATGGAGGATTCTGATTTTTTTAGAGACAGATGTCTCTGATTCCGACTCTACTTCTTGCAAAGATAATGAATTGGCCCAGGTAATACATGCCCATCAGTTATGTTCCGAATACCGTTTAGAGTGCTCTGTTCCTCGGGATCGGGGAATCGGGTGTCCACTGAGCCATCCTTCTCTGGGGATTCTATTTCTCACGAGACGCGTTCCCTACCATCAACTCTTACTACTCATGCAGGTAACCCAAACTCTACTTATCCTTTTAAGGGAGTGTAGTCTGTTCCCACCGGAGATTACGACACGGTTCCGCATGGCCATATCTTTGGCGCTGGAGCATCCGCACCTCCCGGGAGTGTGCTTACTATATTGTCCTGTTCCATTAACCAGGGCTCATCAGGCGTGGGATCGCTGGTCCAGTTCAGCCCTCAGGGGGAGCGACTGCCCCTGAAGCCTCAGGGGGTCAACCTTCGGGGCCGGTGTTTTCTTTTGTCCCGGCAGAGGTATGTTGCGCCTTTCGTTATAGACTGGCGCGCCTTCGTGTTTTACTGAGGCACGTTTTGGCGTTGCTGGAGGATCCCTCTCTTAATGGGTCTGGGGATTCTCAGTCTTAATCTTCGACTGGTTTGCTTGCATAGACATAAGGGGATGAAGTAATCTTCTTATAGTCTTTATTATTTGTGTATCCTTTTCCAGTTCTGAGCTTGGAAGTTTCGGACCCCTGTTGGGCTGGTCCTGTGGGCCTGTCCGTTCTTCCTGGGCGATAACCTACGGGTTGCCTTATCTTTTTATTTTAATCCAATAAGGATGATTTTTATTTGGTCTAAAGCTCATGTTGTTGTGTGATGTTTCCTTCAGGAACTTTCTTCTCTGGAATTGATACTCTCGATTTTGTGGTCGCACTGTTTATTTTGAGGACGTACTAGTCTTATGTTCTGTCTGACCGTTCTTTATCCCTCCTTCTCAGGGGAGACTCTATGTGGCCTTAACAGTGCTGGGGCCCTTGGTTTCAGGCTGGTACTGATTGGGTGCAAATCCTTCTGTCTTCGAGGCCTAGTTCAGACACGTGGCTCCTTTTTTTGTCCGGCTGGTCCGGTAAGGGCGCCCAGTGATCACAATATGATTTGTTTGTTTACTTGTTATTTTACAAGCTTCAACTAGCATCCTGAGAGGACTTGATGGTCGGTGGTTACTTAGGGGCATGGGGGATTGGTTCAGTTCTCATTCGCCTTTCAGTCTAGTGGGCCAGGACTCCGTTGATATCCGCGGCAACATGCTCAGTCTTTTCTGATTTTTCCAGGAACTAGAGTGTTCCTTCCCGTTGTGGGTTGGAGGATTTTGGTCCTTCATACCGTCATTCTTACGGTTTTGCCTTTCATGGTCTCTTTGGAAGTGTCCTTTTAGGACTTGTTCCTTTTAGAGGCTCTCTTCCTTTGGGTCAAGACTTTCTGGACTTTGTCCTTTTTTTCTGGCGGCTTTGGCCTCTTAATTAGGAAGTGAAGGCCGTGAGGCTCTGTCTTCTTTCGGGAGTTAGTCGTCTCCATATCAGGGGCGATAGGAGGTGTTGTCTCTTTTTCCAAGCTTTTTGCTTAGGGGATGTTTTTCTGCCTGGATTTGGGATGCTTTGCATTCTTCTCCTTTGTGTGTGGTCCTCTGGAACGTTAATCTGAAAGGATTATGAAGACAAGCCTTTCTTTTCTACTATTTTGGGTGACTCTGTTCTTGTTCTCATTTCCCTTTGTGCTGCCCTTGGGGCCTTTGGGCTCTAGAGAAATTGCGTGACTTTGTCGCGGCCTACCTTGTTGGGGGGGTGTTGACCTCCGGCCAAAGGTGTTCTCTCCCTTTGGGCTGGGAATTACGAGTGAGTCCTGTTCCCGGTCTCCGGATTCCCAGGTTATCATCCCCTGTGAGGTCTGATTGCTTCAGACGGGGTATCTTGTGCTCCCTGGGGGTGTCGTTCATTCTAGGACGATTCTGGGTCCCGGGTCTAGGATCCTTCTTGGATGTCTGGAGACTTATGATCCTGTGGACTGGTTCGGGACAACCTAGTTTTTTCAGGGACCCTATGTTGCAACATAGGGGCTAGCTCATTGGGCTTGCAAGCAGGTAGGCCAGAGTTCACATCCACCACCAGGTACTGGTTATAAACATTTGAAGGCCTGACTTGTCCTTTGGACGGAGAGTGTGCTCCTCTTCATGTGGAGTTTTTTCTTTGTTGGGTCAACAGTGGTATCTGGATGATTTTTTCATTTGGTCCGTGTTTTGATCATACTATGGCTTCATGTCTTGTGGACATGTACGCTGTTCTTATCTGTGCTCTTCCCTTTTAAAGAGAATATTTTGTCTTCCTTATGAGCTGGGGTTTCCTCTCTCTGGAGGGTCATTGTCCTTCCCTGTGTGTAGGAGGTTGGATCAGGTGGCTTAATTCTGTAAGGAGCACATATCTGCTGCTCTGTGGGCTCTGTTCCACCTGTTGGAAATTTATTTCTCTATGTAGAGACTGTCTAAGAGAGCTGTGACAGGTCTTCCTACGGATCTATTGCACTTTTATCTGTCCCAGGTCCTAGGGATTCTCGTTGGAAGTGCCTTATTTTGGAGGAGCGGATTGGGTTGGCACCCGAGCTCTGTTGGGGTGGGTGAGTCCACCCTTTATCTTTCCATTCCCTGGGAGCTTGTTATTTTCTGGAGTTCCTTATGCTTAGCTAGCTCAGCATACTAATGCACTGTGGCTATTCTGCACTGAAGCAAACCGAGGGTTGCAAGTTCGATCTCCGGAGAGGTCTACTCAGCCTTTCCTCCTTTCGAGGTTGATAAAATGATCAACGCCTTGAGTCCCTTAAGGGGGATTAGCCGCGCTTTACAAGTACAATCATGTTTTCTCTACCATATTCTTCCACAAAGAAGAATAGACAGTTTGTTCCCTTACTTTAGTAAGGGGTGTGTTGTTTGGAGACCGATTGCTGGGCGACGGTGTCTCTTGGAGACTGTTGACTCAGTTGAGTCTAGTTCCTGCGGTCTCTAGCAAGGCTTGTGGATTATCTGCGGGTCAGTGTTCTTGGGCCTTTACCTTTTTTTCAAAGTTGTTCCCGGCTTCAGATGAAGCGGGATTTTGTTTGGTAGGGGTTTTATGGCCTGGTGCCCTCAGAATGGGCCGCCTCTTGTACCCTTCCGTTTTTGCATTCAGTGTCCTCTATAGCTTGGGTATTGTTTTCCCAAAAGTAATGAATGCAGCTGTGGACTCTTTCCATTAATGAAGGAAAACTTAATTTATGCTTACCTGATCATTTTCTTTTCTTCAGATGGAGTCCACAGCTCCCCGCCCGTATGTTTTCTGTGGGGCGTCTGTTATTTTTGTTCTTCTGGCACATTTTCACCCTGATATTTCTTCTACTGTTCCTTGTTCCCTCGGCAGAATGACTGGGGGATGAGGGAAGTGGGGGAGGTATTTAAGCCTTTGGCTGGGGTGTCTTTGCCTCCTCCTGGTGGCCAGGTTCTGAATTTCCAAAAGTAATGAATGCAGCTGTGGACTCTTGCCATCTGAAGAAAAGAAAATTATCAGGTAAGCATAATTTAAGTTTTTATATTACCATCTCAAAGTGTTTAACGTTCCTTTAAAGGACCAGTAAACACAGTAGATTTGCATAATCAATAAATGCAAGATAACAAGACAATGCAATAGCACTTAGCGGCATATTTATCAAGCTCTGTATGGTGCTTGATGCCCCTGAAGGCTCGTCGGAAACAGAAATTATGAAGCAGTGGTCTTTAGACCGCTGCTCCATGACTTGTCTGCCTGCTCTGAGGCCGCGGACAGAAATCAACCCGATCAAATACGATCGAGTTGATTGCACCCCCTGCAGGGGGCAACATTGCGCCAGCAGTTCACAAGAACTGCTGGTGCACTGATAAATGCCTACAGCTGTCACGGCAGGATGTGTTGGTGGAGAGCTCCTGGATTTTAATAGAATTTAAAAGGTTATTTACTAAATTTTACTCAATACTCTGTTGTTTCAAGTTGTTCAGAATGGAAGATCTCTGGAGAAGTCTGGGAATTCACAACATAAAGGGGGACCTACCTATGTTCTTCAGCTTAACTGCACAGAGTCGGGCCAGGAGACTTATATAGTGTGCTTGATTACTTATGCCATTTGGGCTGCATGCACATATACCCCCCCCCCCCCCTGGAGTTTCTGATTCTGGGTTACCAAACCAGATTTGTAATGCTGGTTATACTCCTACCTTGTGGAACAATGCTGGAGATACAATACGCACTACAACAAATCCTGGTGGACTTTGAACAGAAGTTTCATTTCAACCCCAGCACACCTCTCAATATGTAGAAGAGGAGAGCGTTGATCTCATTCCTCCAATGGCGGATTCCAAAGTTTTCCCTGTCTCGATTCAAGACCAGAAAATCTCTGACCTAATATTTTTGCTGCAACTTGATCACGCTGAGCCACCGACTGTTGAGGTTGAGCGGCGACCGGCTTTGGCAGTGGTCAAGTCGACTGGACTTTTGGATAGTGCTCACCACCTCTATAGAGCCCAACAGCTGGAGCGGCCGAAAGAACTGACGCAGTTACAAGCAGAGCTCCGGAGACTTCTCCCCGACAACGTTTGTCACCACTTCTGCAACCTGAGAGCTCCTTTACAGCCACTTTACTGAACATGGGAGACCTCACTATCATCCCTTAGGGAACTGGGATCCTGGTGGTTTTCTCTAGCTTATAGGCTAAAACTCTGTACTCCCAACACAGTATGGATAGTGCTGAATTCCCTGATCACATATGAGCGGGACTTTAGTATTTTTATTTCCAAAATTTGCAATGTATGATCTAGTTTGCATATCGACAATGCCTGTATGTTACAAAATATTACTTATGATAGTAGGTTAGTGGAGTGGATACATAGAGGTGCTAATATATAATTAATTGTTCTTAGCTTTATTTAGGGAGAAACCTCTTTACTTAAATGGTGTAAATTCTAGAGCAGTGGTTGCCACTGATGTTGGTGGCCCTTTACACCATAAAGCAGGAATTAATCTCCTTTGATGGTGTCTACCCCATTGCGCCGCAACTCTCTACAGTGCCTGGCTGGACATCAGTGAAAAACGACGGAGGAGGAGTTAAATTACGTAGTACTGTGCAACCTGTGTAGCTAGATTGTATTTCTTTCATGTAATTGGCAAGAGTCCATGAGCTAGTGACGTATGGGATAAACAATCCTACCAGGAGGGGCAAAGTTTCCCAAACCTCAAAATGCCTATAAATACACCCCCCACTACACCCACAATTTAGTTTTACAAACTTTGCCTCCTATGGAGGTGGTGAAGTAAGTTTGTGCTAGATTTCTACGTTGATATGCGCTTCTCTGCTTTTTTGAAGCCCGGTTCCTCTCAGAGTGCAGTGAATGACAGAGGGATGTGAAGGGAGTATTACCTATTGAATACAATGGTCGTCCTAACGGGGATCTATTTAATAGGTTCTCTGTTATCGGTCGTAGAGATTCATCTCTTATCTCCCTTTTCAGATCGACGATATACTCTTATATACCATTACCTCTGCTAATTCTCGTTTCAGTACTGGTTTGGCTATCTACTTTATGTAGATGAGTGTCTTTTGGTAAGTATGTTTCCTTTATTTAAGACACTCTGAGCTATGGTTTGGCACTTTATATTTAAAGTTCTAAATATATGTTTGTACTTATATTTGCCATGATTCAGGTTTATCAGTATATTTGCTTTTTGCAGACTGTCAGTTTCATATTTGGGAAATGCATATAAAAAAAAAAAATTCTTACCTGAAGTTTTCAAATTGACTCTCTTTTCTAAATTGCGGGCTGTTAGGCTCGCGGGATCGCAAAATGCTATAATTTATTGCGTCATTCTTGGCGCAAGACTTTTTTGGCGCGAGAATTATGTTTTGTTGATGTCATTTCGTCATTCTGGCGTCTTCTATGACGCTCGTGTTTGTTGCAGACGTTTTTGGCGCCAAAAAATATTTTGTCAGTTGTGGGCGTCATACTTGGCGCCAAACTTTTGACATTCATTTCTTTTTGCTTCTGGTTTCCAGAGGCTTATTTTGTTTTGCATTTCTTTCCCATTCCTAAAACTGTCATATAAGGAAATTGATATTTTGCTTTATATGTTGTTTTTTCTCTTACATTTGCAAGATATCTCAAAACTGTTCCTGTATCAGAAAACACTGTTGGATTCCTGCTGACTGATATCAGTCCTACCAAAGCTAAGTTCATTTATTTTAATGTTATGAATTTTTATCTTTAACTATGGTTTGTAATAAGTTATCATGATAAACTTTTACATGCAGAGAAAATGTCCATCAGTATTAATGCATTGTCTATTGCTATTCTTTTAACATTTAATATACAAGATATACCTGGGAATTTATAAGATTTTTTTTCTGATTCTATTCAGAAGGCTTTGTCTGCCATCCCGCCTTCTAATAAAATGTAAAGGTCTTTTTTAAAACTTCTCGTTAGTTGAGGAATTTTCAAATGACCAACAACATACTGAATTATCCTTCTCTGATGAGGATTTATCTGATTCAGAATATCCTTCATCAGATATTGACACTAACAAATCTACTTTTTATTTTTAAATGGAGTACATTCGTTCTTTGTTGAAAAAGTGTTGATTATATTGGATATTGAGGAGACTAGTCCTCTTGATGTTAAGGCTAGCTAACATTTAAATTCTGTTTATTAACCTCCTGTGGTTACGTCCGAGGTTTTTTTCCAGTTCCTAATACTAGGGAATGGAATGGGCCTGGTACTTCTTTTATTCCTTCTTTAAGGTTTTAAAAATTGTATCCTTTGCCAGCAGTTAGTTTGGAGTTTTGGGAAAAAAAAACCAAAGTTAATGGGGCTATCTCTAGTCTTGCTAAACGTACTACTATTCCTATGGAAAATAGAATTTATTTTAAAGATCCTTCAGATGTATCTTATCTAAGGAAAATTCATTTATTTTCAGGTCCTTTTCTTAGGCCTGCAATTTATTTGGCTGATGTTGCAGCTGTTTCATCTTTTTTGGTTGGAAACTTAAGCGCAACAAGTATCGGATTATGATTTGTTTAGCATTGTTAACTTGATTCTACATGCTAATAATTTCATTTGTGATGCCATTTTTTGATATTATCAAAATTGAGGTTAAATCTATGTCTTTAGCTATTTTAGCTAGAAGAACTTTGTGGCTTAAATCTTGGAATGATGATTTGATTTCAAAATCTAGATTTCTATTTTTCTTTCCTTCCAAGGTAATACATTTTTTTGGGTTCACAGTTGGATTCAATACTTTTCAACTGTTACTGTGGGGAAGGGAGTTTTTTGCCTCAAGATTAAGTTCTAAGGGTAAATCTTAAACTTATAACCGTTTTTGTTCTTAATAAGGAACAGAAACCTAATTCTTCCCCCAAATATGTTTCTAATTGGAAGCTTTCTTAAAAATGGAATGAATTCAAGCCATTTAAGAGATCAAAGCCAGCCCTTAAATTCGCATGAAGGTGCGGCCCTTATTCTAGCTTAGCTGGTAGGGGGCAGGTTAAAATTTTTCTAAAGTTGTTTGATTCAATTCGGTCCAAACTCCTTAGATTGGGGTACAGAATCCGCCTGTGAGAAGTCTTTTTCTCTCTCACATATTCCAGCAATCCCAGTAAAGGATCAGACTTCCTGAAGTGTGTTTCAGACCTGGAGTTATCTGGGGTATTCATACCAGTTCCGTTTCAGGAACGGGGTCTGGGGTTTTATTCAGAACTATTCATTATCCCAAGGAAAGAAAATCTTTTGAATTGTCATGCAAGAGTACCATATTTCAGTATGGTGATTTTAAGGTTTATTCTGCCTTTTGTTCAGCAAGGCCATTATTTGCCCACAATAGACTTACAGGATGCATATCTTCATATTCTGTTTCATTCAGATTATTTTCATTTTCTGAGATTCTCTTTTTTAGACAAGCATTACCAATTTGTTGCTCTTCCTTTCTGGCCTAGCGACAGCTCTAGGAATCTTTTCAAAGGTTCTCTGTGTTTCCTTATTTGGACGATATCTTTGTACTTGCTCAGTCTTTTCGTTCTGCAGAATCTCATACGATTCAACTTCTGTAATTTCTTCAAAGACATGGTTATAGGATCATTTTACCAAAAAAGTTCCTTGATTCCTCAGACAAGGGTCACCTTTTTTAGGTTTCCAGATAGATTGTGTCAATGTCTTTGTCTCTATCAGACAAGAGACAATTTATATTGGGTTCAGCTTGTCGGAACCTTCAGTCTCTATTATTTCCTTCAGTAGCTATATGCATCGAAGTTTTAGGTCTCATGACTGCAGCATCGGACTCGATTCCCTTTGCTCGTTTTCATATGAGGCCTCTTCAGTTTTTTATTGCTGAATTAATGTTGCAGGGATTATACTAGGATGTCACATTTAATATCCTTAAATCCCAATATTCAACTATCTCTGACTTGGTGGTTAGATCATCATCGTATAGTTCTACGGGTCTCTTTGGTTCATCCAACCTGGACTGTGATCACAACAGATGCGAGTCTTTTAGGTTGGGAAGCTGTCTGGGGATCTCTGACAGCACAAGGAGTTTGGAAATCTCAAGAGGCGAGATTACCAATCAATATTCTGGAACTCCGTGCGATTCTCAGAGCTACTCAGTTTTGGCTTCTATTGAAGAGAGTCGTTTATTGGTTTTCAGACAGTCAACGTCACAACTGTGGCGTATGTCAATCATCAGGGTGGGACTCACTTTCCTCAGACTATGAAAGAAGTGTCTCGGATACTTGCTTGGGCAAAATCCAGCTCCTGTCTAATTTCTGCAGTCCATATCCCAGGTATAGACAATTGGGAAGTGGATTATCTCAGTCGTCAAACTTTACATCCGGGAGAGTGGTCTTTTCACCCAGATGTGTTTTTTTTTCAAATTGTTCAGATGTGGGGGCTTCCAGAAATAGTTCTGATGGTATCTCATCTAAACAAGAAACTTCCGAGGTTCCTATCCATTTCCAGGGATCCTCAGGCGGAGGCAGTGGATGCATTGTCACCTTGTAGTTATCAACCTGCCTATATTTTTCCACCTCTAGTTATTCTTCCAAGAGTGATTTTTAAAATCATCATGGAGCAATCGTTTGTGCTGCTGATGGCTTCAGCATGGCCGCACAGGTTTTGGTATGTGGATCTTGTTCGGATGTCCAGTTGCCAATCTTGGCCACTTTCATTAAGGTCAGACCTTATATCTCAAGGTTCGTTTTTCCATTAGGATTTCAAATCATTAAATTTGATGGTATGGAAATTGAATGCTTAGTGCTTAGTCATAGAGGTTAGAGTGATTTATTCTATGTTGCAGGCTCATAAATCTGTGTCTAGAAAGATTTATTATCGAGTTTGGAAGACTTACATCTCATGGTGCTCTTCTCATAAATTCTCTTGGCATTCTTATGGAATTCCTAGAATTTTACAGTTTCTTCAGGATGGTTTAGATAAGGGTTTGTCTGCAAGTTCTTTGGAAGGACAAATCTCTGCTCTTTCTGTTCTGTTCCACAGAAAAATTGCTAAACTTCCTGATATTTATTGTTTTTTACAGGCTTTGGTTCGTATCAAGCCTGTCATTAAATCAGTTTCTCCTTGGAGTCTTAATTTGGTTTTGAAGGCTTTACAGGCTCCTCCGTTTGAGCCTATGCATTCTCTGGACATTAAATTACTTTCTTGGAAAGTGTTGTTCCTTTTGGCCATCTCTTCTGCTAGAAGAATTTCTGATTTATCTGCTCTTTCTTGTGAGTCTCCTTTTCTGATTTTTCTTCAGGATAAGGCGGTTTTGCGGACTTGGTTTTATTTTTACCTAAAGTTGTGAACTCCAACAACATTAGTAGATAAAGTATTGTCCCTTCTTTGTGTCCTAATCCTAAGAATTCTCTGGAGAGATTCTTACATTCTTTGGATGTGGTAAGAGCTTCAAAAAAATATGTTGAAGCTACTAAAGATTTTAGGAAGACTTCTAGTCTATTTGTTATCTTTTCTGGTTCTAGGAAAAGGTCAGAAGGCTTCTGCCATTTCTTTGGCATCTTGGTTAAAGCTTTTGATTCTGGTACATCCCCGCCTCAGAGGATTATGGCTCATTCTACTAGGTCAGTTTCCACTTCCTGGGTTTTTAAGAATGAAGCTTCTGTTGATCAGATTTGCAAAGCAGTAACTTGGTCTTCTTTGCATATTTTTACTAAATTCTATCATTTTGATGTTTTCTCTTCTTCAGAAGCAGTTTTTGGTAGAAAAGTACTTCAGGCAGCTGTTTCAGTTTGATTCTTCTGCTTATTTATTTCATTTTTTTTCATTATAAGATTAAAACTTTTTATTTGGGTTGTGGATTAATTTTTCAGCTGAATTGGCTGTCTTTATTTTGATCCCTCCCTCTCTAGTGACTCTTGCGTGGAGTTCCATATCTTGGGTATTTGCTATCCCATACGTCACTAGCTCATGGACTCTTGCCAATTACATGAAAGAAAACATAATTTATGTAAGAATTTACCTGATAAATTCATTTCTTTCATATTGGCAAGAGTCCATGAGACCTACCCTTTTTATGGTGGTTATGATTTTTTTGTATAAAGCACAGTTATTCCAATTCCTTGTTGATGCTTTCGCTCCTTTCTTATCACCCCACTTCTTGGGTATTGGTTAAACTGAATTGTGGGTGTGGTGAGGGGTGTATTTATAGGCATTTTGAGGTTTGGGAAACTTTGCCCCTCCTGGTAGGATTGTATATCCCATACGTCACTAGCTCATGGACTCTTGCCAATATGAAAGAAATTAATTTATCAGGTAAATTCTTACATAAATTATGTTTTTTACACCCTGCTCAGAGTGAGAGGAAGATACTTCCATTCTAAAGCCAGCAGAGGTTGGTAAAGTCTTGGCTTGAAATAGTGGAATTAAAGTATAAGAAAAAAAGAAAATCTTTAAAAAAAAAAATTCTCTCATTTCATTTTTCTTCCCTTTACCTTCAGATGGACTTATATCACTGTTTGTCTTCCGCCCCTCCATCTTATTTTTTTATTTAATATTAATTATTTTTAATTCAAATAATTTTATTCCACCTCAATTCCAGTAATTGTTAGTAACATCAGTCATGGATAGCTAACATCCATATTGAGAGCTTTCTGATATAAACTTAATTTTTTACTCCAATGTCTGTCCATGATCATAAGTAGGCTTTTTCCATTTTAGCGCATAGAGCGTTATGGCTTAAGTCGTGGTCTGCTGATGTGTCATCTAAATCCAAGCTTTTAGCTATTCCCTTTAAGGGTAAGACCCTATTCGGGCCTGAACTAAAGGAGATCATTTATGACATTACTTGAGGTAAAGGTCATGCCCTTCCTCAGGACAAGATGGTTAAAATGAGAACCAAACAGAATAATTTTCGTTCCTTTCGAAACTTTAAAGGCGGTCCCTCTACTTCCTCATCCGCCTCCAAGCAGGAGGGGAACTTTGCTCAATCCAAGTCAGTCTGGAGACCTAACCAGACCTGGAATAAAGGTAAACAGGCCAAGAAGCCCGCTGCTGCTACCAAGACAGCATGAAGGGGCAGCCCCCGATCCGGGACCGGATCTAGTAGGGGGCAGACTTTCTCTCTTCGCTCAGACTTGGGCAAGAGACTTCAGGATTCCTGGGCATTAGAGATTGTGACCCTGGGGTATCGTCTAGAATTCAAGCATTCTCTCCCAAGGGGGAGATTTCATCTTTCACGTTCGTCTGTAGACCAGACAAAAAGAGAGGCGTTCTTACGCTGTGTAGAAGACCTATATACCATGGGTGTAATCTGCCCAGTTCCAAAGTTAGAACAAGGGCAGGGGTGTTACTCCAATCTGTTCGTGGTTCCCAAAAAAGAGGGAACGTTCAGACCGATTTTAGATCTCAAAAGTCTAAACAAATTTCTCAGAGTCCCATCGTTCAAGATGGAGACCATACGAACAATTTTACCAATGATCCAGGAGGGTCAATATATGACCACTGTGGATTTGAAGGATGCGTATCTTCACATTCCTATCCACAAAGATCATCACCAGTTCCTCAGGTTCGCCTTCCTGGACAAACATTACCAGTTTGTGGCCCTTCCTTTCGGGTTGGCCACAGCTCCCAGAATTTTCACAAAGGTGCTAGGCTCCCTTCTGGTGGGTTCTAAGGCCGCGGGGCATAGCAGTGGCACCCTATCTGGACGATATTTTGATTCAGTTTTCAACTTACCATCTAGCCAAATCTCACATGGACATTGTGTTGGCTTTTCTAAGAACTCACGGGTGGAAGGTGAACATAAAAAAGAGTTCACTTGTTCCTCTGACAAGAGTTCCATTCCTAGGAACTCTGATAGACTCGGTAGACATGAATTTTTTTTTGATGGAGGTCAGAAAATCAAAGATCTTAACTACTTGCCGAGCACTTCATTCCACTCCTCGGTCATCAGTGGCTTAGTGTATGGAGGTAATTAGGATTAATGGTAGCGGCAATGGAATTAGTTCCGTTTGCTCGCTTACATCTCAGACCACTGCAGATGTGCATGCTCAGACAGTGGAATGGGGATTATGTGGATTTATCTCCGCGGATAAATCTGGATCTAGAGACCAGAGAGACTCTTCATTGGTGGTTGTCACAGGATTATCTGTCCCAGGGAATGTGCTTTCGCAGGCTAGCATGGGTCATAGTGACGATGGACGCCAGCCTCTTGGGCTGGGGTGCAGTCTGGAATTCCCTGAAGGCTCAGGGTGTGTGGACTCAGGAGGAGTCCCTACTACCAATAAATATTCTGGAACTGAGAGCATTATTCAACACGCTTCAATCGTGGCCTCAGCTGGCTTCGGCCAAATTCATAAGATTCCAGTCGGACAATATCATGACTGTAGCATATATCAATCATCAAGGGGGAACAAAGAGTTCTCTAGCGATGATAGAAGTTTCCAAAATAATTTGATGGGCAGAGACCCACTCTTGCCATCTATCAGCAATATATATCCCAGGAGTGGAGAACTGGGAAGCGGATTTTCTAAGTCGTCAGACTTTTCATCCGGGGGAGTGGGAGCTCCATCCGGAGGTGTTTACAAAATTGATTCATCAATGGGGCACACCGGAATTGGATCTTGTTACGGGTCCAGATCAAGGGATACTCAAGCAGTACTGATAGATGCTCTAGCAGTACCTTGGTCATTCAACCTGGCTTATGTGTTTCCTCCTTTTGCTCTCCTACCTCGTCTGATTGCAAGAATCAAACAGGAGAGGGCTTCGGTAATATTGATAGCGCCTGCGTGGCCACGCAGGACTTGGTATGCAGACCTGATGGAAATGTCATCTCTGCCACCGTGGAAACTGCCACTGAGACAGGACCTTCTCATTCAGGGGCCGTTCCAACATCCAAATCTAGTTTCTCTGCAGCTGACTGCCTGGAGATTGAACACTTGATTTTATCTAAGTGGGGATTCTCTGAGTCGGTCATTGATACCTTGATTCAGGCTCAAAAGCCTGTCACTAGGAAAATTTACCATAAGATATGGCGTAAATATCTTTATTGGTGCGAATCCAAAGGCTACTCATGGAGTAAGATCAGGATCCCGAGGATTTTGTCCTTTCTCCAAGAAGGATTGGAGAAGGGGTTATCAGCTAGTTCCTTAAAGGGACAGATTTCTGCTTTGTCAATCTTACTACACAAGCGTCTGGCAGATCTCCCAGATGTTCAGTCGTTTTGTCAGGCTTTGATTAGAATTAAGCCTGTGTTTAAACTTGATGCTCCGCCATGGAGTTTGAATTTAGTTCTTAATGTTCTTTAAGGGGTTCCGTTTGAACCCATGCATTCCATAGATATTAAACTTCTATCTTGGAAAGTTCTGTTTTTAGTTGCTATCTCTTCTGCGCGAAGAGTTTCTGAGCTATCTGCGTGACAATGCGACTCACCTTATCTTATATTCCATTCTGATAAGGTGGTTTTGCGCACTAAACCTGGATTCCTTCCTAAGGTTGTTTCAAATAAGAATATTAATCAGGAAATTGTTGTTCCTTCTCTGTGTCCTAACCCTTCTTCTAAGAAGGAGCGTCTGTTACATAACTTGGACGTGGTTCGTGCCTTGAAGTTTTACTTGCAAGCGACCAAGGATTTCCGTCAAACATCTTCTCTGTTTGTTGTCTATTCTGGAAAGCGTAGAGGTCAAAAAGCTACGGCTACCTCTTTCTTTTTGGCTGAAAAGCATCATCCATTTGTCATACAAGACTGCTGGACAGCAGCCTCCTGAAAAAATTACAGCTCATTCTATTACAGCTCTAAAAATTACAGCTCATTTAAAAGCCCACATGGGCTTTTAAAAACAATGCTTCTGTTGAACAGATTTGTAAGGCTGCGACTTGGTCTTCCCTTCATACCTTTTCCAAATTTTCCAAATTTTATACTTTTGCTTCTTCTAAAGCTATTTTTGGGAGAAAAGTTCTTCAAGCAGTGGTGCCTTCTGTTTAGGTATCTGTCTTGTCCCTCCCGTTCATCCATGTCCTGTAGCTTTGGTATTGTATCCCACAAGTAAAGGATGAATCCGTGGACTCGTCGTATCTTGTAGAAGGAAAGGAAATTTATGCTTACCTGATAAATTGATTTCTTCTAAGATACGACGAGTTCACGGCCCTCCCTGTCAATTTAAGACAGATAATATTTTTTTGTTTAAAACTTCAGTCACCTCTGCACCTTTTAGTTTCTCCTTTTTCTTCCTATACCTTCGGTCGAATGACTGGGGGGTGGAGTCAAGGGAGGAGCTATATAGACAGCTCTGCTGTGGTGCTTTTTGCCACTTCCTGTTAGTAGGAGGATAATATCCCACAAGTAAAGGATGAATCTGTGGACTCGTCGTATCTTAGAAGAAATCAATTTATCAGGTAAGCATAAATTTCATTTTTATAGTCCTCCATAATATCTGTAACTACTAATATGTATGCCATCTTACGGTCATAAAAATTACTGATTGTGTATTTTTTTTATATATCCATTGTACCTATACGTGTATTAATCTTTTACCCTCAATAAAAAAAAAAAATTATGTAATTAATAACATTACTCCAATTGTCTTTCTTATTGACAGGTGAATTCACAAACTGCAGTAATCTTAGTCATAATCAGAGTGCAGATGCTTCTTTACATCTTCTTCAAAATCAAAGAAGCCACGTGGGAAATTTATGTTCTGAATGTGGAAAATGTTTTCTTAAGAAATCACATCTTCTTAAACATCTAAAAATTCATACAGGAGAAAATCCATTTTTCTGTCCTATATGTGGGAAATGTTTTAACCATAAAAATATTCTTGTTGCTCATCAGAAAATTCATACAGGAGAAAAAGGATTTTCATGTTCTGACTGTGGGAAATGTTTAACTCGGAAATCACATCTTATTGATCATCAGAAAATTCATACAGGTGTGAAAACATTTTCATGTTCTGAATGTGGAAAATGTTTTACGCGGAAATCAAATCTTATTAGGCATCATAATATTCATACAAAGGAAAAGGGATTTTCATGTTCTGACTGTGGGAATTATTTTACTCGGAAATCACATCTTCTTGATCATCAGAAAATTCACACAGGAGAGAAAGATTTTTCATGTTCTGACTGTGGGAAATATTTTACTCAGAAATCACATCTTATTAGGCATCTCAGAACTCATATTAAAAGAAATCAGAGTGCAGAGAGTGATACGTAGCTGTCATCCACACAATACCAAGTGCTGATGATGACTGCATGTGACTCCCTGGGACGTGCAGTTTTGGAGCTGTTTGAGGTCCCTTCTGCACCTCAAGCGTTTATGAGGTGACCCCAGGGTGGATTTGATTTAAATCACTAGTTATTAATAGCTAGTTAAATAATGTTTTTCATTTTTAGAATACTAACTTTTCAGATTATTTTTCCAGTTTTATCAGACCATTACTGATTTGGTTATATATCATTAGATATGCATAGATAGATCATTGAAATTAATGAAATTATTTGGAGGTGAACTATCTCCAGTTTAATTGGTTAATCTTTCATATTTGATCAACTTTTCATCTGCAATTTATTGAAAGAAGAATATTATTACATTAATAATAACAATCAATATATAGTTTTATTTAACTAAAACAATAACATTTATTTTTAATGTTTGCCCCTCCCTCACACTTAGGTCATTGTACAGATCTAATCTACTCCAAACAATCTTCTATTCAGTAAACTTCTTGAAACTTAGTATAGGTTGATTCTTTGTACATAGATTTGCAGGGGAGCAATGGCATTAAAGGAAAGTCAAAATTAAACTTTTATGATTGGGAATGAACATGCAATTTTTAACAATTTTCCATTTGACTTATCTAATTTGCGTTGTTCTCTTGGTATCCATTGTTGAAATGTCTGCATAGGTACGCATTACATTTGTATCCACCCTATGTGACCCAGTGTATTTGCCATCCGGGGGGGTTGTGTCTTTGTCATCCCCGGTAAGGGGGGAGGAATCCAGGGTCCCTATGTAGGTTTGAATAACCAAGTTATCACCTGGGGCCTCTGTTATTTTTAATTTCTGCTTATTTTAGAAATGTTACCTAATACAACTATAGACCCACAACAGTTTTGACTATAAAGTTGAGAAAAAAAATCTCACTGTATTGTGTACAACCTTGTTTATTTAAATTGTTATTAAAAAAAAATCCATCAGATAGATAACAGGAACATTAGGAGTGGCCAAATCAACAGTTTTGTACATTCTCGGAAAAAAAGAACAGTGAGCCCTGCAACACAAAAGACCTGGACATCCACAACAGTGGTGGATGATCGTAGGATCCTTTCCATGGTAAAGAAAAACCCCTGTACAACATCCAGTCAAGTGAGGTGGGAGGTAGGCATATCATTATCCAAGTCTATGCCAGATTAGACTTTGCCAGCTCTGGAACAGCATTCTTTGGACAGATGAAACTAAGATCACTCTATACCAGAATGATGGGAAGAAAAAATTATGGCGAAGGCTTGGAACGGCTTATGATCCGAAGCATACCACAGTATCTGTGAAACACAGAGGTAGTGTGATGGAATGGGCATGCATGGCTTCCAATGGTACTTTGTCACTAGTTTTTATTGATGATATGACAGAAGCAGCCGGATGAATTATGAAGTGTAGGGATATATTGTCTGTTTAGGTTCGGACAAATTCAGCGAAGTTGATAGGACGGCACTTCACTTTACAGATGGACAATGAACCAAAGCATACTGCGAAAGCAACTCGGGAGTTTTTTTATGGCAAAGAAGTGGAATACTCTGCAATGGTCGAGTCAATCATCTGATCTCAACCTGATTGAGCAAACATTTCACTTGCTGAAGACAAAATTTAAAGGGACACTGAACCTAAATTTTTTCTTTTGTGATTCAGATAGAGCAAGCAATTTTAAGCAACTTTCTAATTTACTCCTTTTATACAAATTTTCTTCGTTCTCTTCCTATCTTTATTTGAAAAAGAAGGCATCTACGCAAAGGAGCCACACAATTTTTGGTTCAGACCTCTGGATAGCACTTGTTTATTGGTGGGTGAATTTATCCACCAATCAGCAAGAACAACCCAGGTTGTTCACCAAAAATGGGCCGGCTTCTAAACTTAGTCTTGCTTTTCAAATAAAAATACCAAGAGAATGAAGATATTTTGATAATAGGAGTAAATTAGAAAGTTGTTTAAAATTGCATGCTCTATCTGAATCATGAAAGAAAAAATGTGGGCTCAGTGTCCCTTTAAGGCAGAAAGACCCACAAACCAACAACAACTGAAGACAGCTGCAGTAAAGGCCTGACAAAGTATCACAAAGGAGGAAACACAGCGTTTGGTGATGTCCATGCGTTCCAGGTTTCAAGCAGTCATTTTTGTAAAGGATTCTTTAGAAATTATTAAAAATTAACAATTTATTTATGATTGTGTTAATTTGTCCAATTACATTTGAGCTCCTGAAATAAGGGCTCTGTGTATGAAAATGGTTGCAATTCCTAAACATTTTCATATGATATTTTTGTTCAACCCCTAATGAAAGTCTGCACTTCAATTGCATCTCAGTTGTTTCATTTCAAATTCATTGTGGTGGCGTATACTAGAATTATGAAAATTGTGTCAGTTTCCAATTATTTACGGACCTAACTGTATATACATGATTATTTATATATATATATATATATATATATATATATATATATATATATATATATATATATATATATATATATATATATATATATAGGATTCATTACTTTGGTACAATGAATCCAAGAGGCCTAAATAAAGATATTGACCTTGCGGCCTTCCTTGAATAAATACATCTACCACACTGGAGGGAACCACTTTATTAATTAATATAGAGGTTACAAATAAATACTATCTAAGTGAAACAACACAAATAAAATAATGCATATGACAATTCCATTATAGTTATGCATGTTCCGATAATATGTCTCACAATAGAAAACGGTGATAGAACAAATCCCACATAAAATCTGATAAAATTTGGACATATTGATTGTTACAATTCAAAACAATATATCTACTGATAAGTAAGAACAGAAAAATGAAATAAAATAAAAATCCTGAGAAGCTTTACAAAATATCCATAACTGATTGGATTTGCCAAAATTGGTTACAATGAATATATAAATGGATTTTTTCGTATCTCCTTTCTTGCTCATTCTTTATGCTTATCCTTTTATTACTAATAAGAATGGAAAACTAGTATGGCCTATATATACTCATATTAGGATTCTAATTACACATAATGAGTACCCAGCAATTAACAACAAGGTACATAAATTTAAATTTTTTTTTTTTTTTATAAAAATACTAAAAATATTTTAATATCAGAATCATACTCACTTTATGTGATTAAATAGTATCAATATAAATATTTACAAAAGAAACTGCATATGGAGCAAATGGCTTGATCATGTTCACATACACCCACTTGTGGTTAATGTACTTACAACTGTAAGTGTGTCTACAAGAAAATGTTTGGGTTTTAAATCTAAGCAATCATTATCAAAAGCTTTTGCCTTTTTTTCAACATCAGGATACAAGAATAACCGATTTGTAAATTATACTAGTTATTACATCAGGGTTCTTTGAGGTACATTCAGAACCGTAACTTGGTAACTATAGCAACCACACAAACACTATGCTTGTGACATATCTGGGCAATTATGCTAACAGATAATGATGGAACCCTATACCAAATCGATACATGACTCGCTACCTTTCTTTTATGAATAGGAATTTAACATAACCATATTCAAGAATTAATTTGCAAGGATTCATTCGTGATTCAAAAAGAAACCTAATACCCTTAGCAACTACGTAAACATTATTAGGGACAATGCGTCTAACACATGTTTGCGCAATCACGCAAACATGGAATGACGTACCTCTATGGTATAACATCAGACACCTAGTAACCATAGCAATTATGTAAACACTATGAGGGACAATACGTCTAAACACATGTTTGCGCGATCACGCTAACACGTAATGACGTACCTCTATGTTAGAAACTTGACCACTATTTGATACGCTAACACAACTAGATTGACAGAAATTAGACCCAATCAAACCCTAGAACCAACGCATAGGGGCGTGCCGCCCGACACTTATACACACGCATAGGAGACACAATCAGATCTATCAAAATACCCTCTGAAGAAGAAGGAATAAACAAACCTTTTAAACGCGTAAGGGAACAAACACTTTTTTTACTCCACTTGGAGGATCTCCTATATGATTTAGTTTTTAGCAAGTTTTTGCAACTTCTTTTTACATACGGCATTATGCTTGAGCTCTGTGCCGGACTTATTGAATAAAGACTGTTTTGTTTTTTATATATACAACCATTTAACATTTGTGGCTTCTGGAAGAAAACGTTTAACCCCTTTGTGACTGTGAGATAACAACTACAGTACTACAATCCACTGGGTTCGTGAACCACAAGTTGTTTTCTGAATGTATTTACATGCCTCATATGTTTGAGGACTTTTAATGTGAGTGGCCATTTGTCTGTTTTATATTATTTTATTTATTATTAAACAGTTTTACACTATGTTTTTGCATTTTGCTTCCTTTGCATAAACCTGCTGGAGCCCAAAGAAAACAGGCAACCAGTCTCTACCAGGATTGAAGGTTCATACTCTAAGAGGAGAAGGCACATACTCTAAGAGGAGAAGGACATCACTACCCGGCCCCACTACCACGCCAGGATCACGGAAGTTTCACACTTACAAGAGGCGGCAGCTTACCTCATTTGATTGAGGTTTGTTCTAGTAAGTGCAATACCTACCAGATTTCCTGAGCACCATATACCTGAACTTTAATTCTATTACACCTAAATGGACTTATTAATTAATTCATGTTATTGCTATCAATTTATGTGACATAACATTTTTATTTTATATAATTAGATTTTGCACTAATAAGTGCATCTACATAATTACCAATATTATTTGAGGTTATCTGCTAATTGAACAACCATCTAACCACTAGTGAAGTAAGGGAAGACCCCCTGGAATAGCGCTGTTCTCTCACTTCTCATCATATATATATATATATATATATATATATATATATATATATATATATATATATATATAGGAATATCTATTTAAAGATACTTAAAACACATTCTGATATATGCAGAACATTGGAATGTGACATTTGTAAAGTAAATACACAGTATAAGACTTTATTAAAAATGAATATTGCATAAATATTGTTTTTCACGTTTTCATCTACTTAATTGCAAAGGGCTCTAATGCATATATGTCTGTAAATACATATATACACATATAAATACAAACTGTCGACAACTCCATCATTACCCCTACCCCGCATGCCTGATGTCTCGGGGTCACATTTGACTCAGATCTTTCTTTCACTCCTCACATTCAGTCATTGGCTAAAGCCTGCCGCTTCCACCTTAAAAACGTCTCTAAAATTAGACACTTCCTTACACAAGACACAACTAAGATTTTAATCCACACTCTCATTCTCTCCCGCCTCGATTACTGCAACTCTGTCCTCTCTGGTCTCCCCACCTACCACCTAGCTAGTTTACAATCCATAATGAATGCCTCTGCCAGACTCATCTTCCTTACACGTCGCTCTTCATCTGCTGCACCTCTCTGCCAATCTCTTCACTGGCTTCCTCTTGCCTCTAGGATCAAACACAAAATTCTCATTCTGACATACAAAGCCCTCAACTGCACTGCTCCTCCCTATATCTCAGACCTTGTCTCCAGATACTCTCCCTCCCGTCCCCTTCACTCTGCTCACGACCTCCTACTCTCCTCCTCTCTTGTCACCTCATCACACTCCCGTTTACAGGACTTCTCCAGACTGGCTCCCATCTTGTGGAACTCTCTGCCTCGCTCCACAAGACTCTCTTCTAGTTTTAAAAGCTTCAAGTGCTCCCTAAAGACTCTACTGTTCAGGGATGCATACAACCTACGCTAACCTTTCTTTATACCAGTTCCTCTCCTCCATTGCTATCCCCTGAACCCCCTTAGCATGTAAGCCTAAGAGTCCAGCTGTTTGTTGATCACCTTCTCAAGAGCTGACTACAACAGTGCAACTCTTGGCAGGGCCCTCTACCCATTTGATCCCTATAATTGTTTTGTTGTACTCCACCTTTGTTAATAGCGCTGCGGAATCTGTTGGCGCTCTACAAATAACCGATAATAATAATAATAATAACTGACAGGGCAGATATCTGTCCCTTTAGGGAACTAGCAGATAAACCCTTCTCTAGTCCATCCTGGAGGAAAGCTAAAATTCTGGCAACCTTAACCTTATGCCAGGAAAAGCCACGCTCTTCACAACAGTACAAATAAGTCCTCCACACTTTATGGTAGATACGACGAGTAACTGGCTCACGAGCTTGAACCAGAGTGTCGATAACACTCTCAGAAAACCCTCTCTTGGCTAAGACTAAGCTTTCAATCTCCAAGCAGTCAGCCTCAGAGAATCTATAATTTTGATGAACAAAGGGACCCTGTATCAACAGATCTCTGTGACAAGGTAACCTCCACTGAGGACATCCCCACCAGATCCGCAAACCACGTCCTTCGTGGCGACGATGAAGCAATCAGAATCACTGATGCTCGCTTCTGCTTGATGCGAGCCACCACACGAGGGAGAAGCGGTAATGGAGGAAAAAGATACATGAGACTGAACCTCCATGGTACTGATAGGGCATCTCTCAATTCCACCTGAGGATCCCTTGACTTCGACCCATACTTCGGTAGCTTGGTATTGAGGCGGGATGACAAGATTTATCTCCGGCGTCCCCCACTCGCTGCATATCTCTGCAAACACCTCTGGTGGAGAGACCATTCCTCTGGGTAAAAGGATTGCCTGCTGAGGACTTTCTCTTCCCAGTTGTCCACACCCGGAATGTGGATCACTGACAGCGTACATCTGTGAGTCTCCACCCACTCTAGTACCTGAGATTCTTCTCTCATCGCCAAGGGACTTCTCGTTCCCCCCTGATGGTTGATGTAGGCAAGGTTATATTGTCTGATTTGAATCTGATAAACTCGGACGAACCCAGAAGGAGCCAAGCCTTCAAGGCATTTAAGATTGCCCGGAGTTCCAATATATTGATCTGAAGGGAGGACTCCTCCTGAGTCTACAGCCCTTGTGCCTTCTTGGCACCCCAAACGTCTCCCCAGCCAGAAAGGCTTGTGTCCCTAGTCACAATCGCCCAGGACGGTCTCAAGAAGCCCGTGCCTTGGGATAGATGATCTGGACAGAGCCACCAAGAGAGCAAGTCTCTCGACAGGTTGTCCAGCACAATCTGTTGAGACAGATCTGAATGGTCGCCGTTCCATTGTCTCAGCATGCATATCCTTAGGAGTAATGTCCGCAGCAGGATCATAGGAAAATGAAAAGACCACACACAGTCAAGTGGTGCGTAGGACAGAACTTTCCCTGCTATGAAAAAGGCGCTAAGCTATTATGAGCTGCGCAACACTCAAAAATGATAGTGAAACCTGTTTGTTCCAAGCCAAAAGCACACAGTCTATGAGCCCAAAAAACTCTCACATTAAAGCAGTTATAAATAACCCCAAGCTGTTCAAATAATCTCCCTGAAGGAGATATTAACCCTTGATCCTATCGAGGCATAAAGGAGCCACACTGTGACCCTGTATAGCAAAATTGTATATATAAAACGGTCGTATCCTCCAGGATCCATGCTGTGGAACTGGCACAGCTTCTCAAGTGTGACAGTCTTGCATCGATGCTCTGACATGGACTTGAGTGTGTAACTGCAAGCAGTGAAACTTGTCAACACTGATTGCTCAGGAGCTGTTAAGCGACAGTCTGGATGGGTTCGCAGAAAAACTTTCCCTGCATCTCCAGACTCTGAGAGGTTGACATGATTACTTAAAGGGACACTGAGCCCAAATTTGTTCTTTCATGATTCAGATAGAGCATGCAATTTTAAGCAACTTTCTAATTTACTTCTATTATCAATTTTTGTTCGTAGTCTTGCTATCTTTATTTGAAAAAGAAGGCATCTAAGCTTTTTTTGGGTTCAGGACTCTGGACAGCACATTTTTATTGGTGGATACATTTATTCACCAATCAGCAAGAACAACCCAGGTTGTTCACCAAAAATGGGCCAGCATCTAAACTTACATTCTTGCATTTCAAATAAAGATACCAAGAGAATAAAGAAAATTTGATAATAGGAGTAAATTAGAAAGTTGCTTAAAATGTCATGCTCTATCTGAATCACGAAATATTTTTTTTTATCAGTGTCCCTTTAAAACTCCAGTCCTTTCTTGAAGGGAATATACCCATTAGAGGAATATCCAAGTCTTCTGACACTTCTCTGCCATCTCCTATAGTCACGAAAGGTCAAGAATGACTGGAGGATAGGGGGAGTGGGAGGGATATTTAAGCCTTTGGCTGGGGTGTCTTTGCCTCCTCCTGGTGGCCAGGTGTTGTTTTTCCCAACAGTAAGGAATGAAGTCGTGGCTTATGGAAGGAAAACATAAATTATGCTTACCTGATAATTTCCTTTCCATCTGTATGAGGAAAGTCCACGACTTCATTCCTTACTTGTGGGAAATACAGAACCTGGCCACCAGGAGGAGGCAAAGACACCCCAGCCAAAGGCTTCAATACCTCCCCCACTCCTCTAATCCCCCAGTCATTCTGCCGAGGGAACAAGGAATAGTAGGATAAATATCAGGGTATAAATGGTGCCAGAAGAACAAAATAATTTTAGTCTGCCCAACGGAAAAAAACAGGCGGGAGCCATGGACTCTCCTCATAAAGATGGAAAGGAAATTATCAGGTAAGCATAAT
The DNA here is from genome assembly GCF_027579735.1 of Bombina bombina. Taxonomy (NCBI): domain Eukaryota; kingdom Metazoa; phylum Chordata; class Amphibia; order Anura; family Bombinatoridae; genus Bombina; species Bombina bombina. The sequence continues at coordinate 857,558,415 of NC_069502.1, forward strand.
TTGTTTTCCATCTTAATATGAGGAGAGTCCACGGCTTCATTCCTTACATGTGGGAAACATATACCCAAGCTCTAGAGGACACTGAATGAACGGGAGGGTAAAGGATAGGCAGACCCTATTCTGAGGGCACCACAGCCTGCAAAACCTTGCTCTCAAAAGCAACTTCAGCCGAAGCCAAAAACGTAAATTATGTAAAAATATGAAAGAAAAAATATGTAAGGAAGACCAGGCAGAATCCCTACAATTCTGATCGCTAAATGCCTCATTCTCAAACCCAAGAGGGAGCCACAGCTCTAGATGAATGAGTCTTAAGCCTCCGAGAAGGGTTGTGTCCCGCTGAATCTGTAAGCTAAACGAACAAACTCCTCCACCAAAAAACAAACTTCGGGTCCCTTACACTTCTCAAAAATAGACACAACAAAGAAGTTTGACAAAAAGTCCCTAGTAGCCTGAAGATAGAACATCAAGGCCCAAACCACATCCAGGATGAAGAACCCCTCCGATGGAGGAGTAGGACACACGGAAGGACCACATTCTCATGATAGATTTTGCGATATGAAAACAACCATAGTAAGAAACTAATCTAGAAAACAGTCCTAGCCGAATGAAAACTAGGTAAGGATCCCGACTCTGCAAGACAGCCAGCTCAGAAACTCTGTGCGCGGAATCCATAACCAATATAAAAAAGAAAATCTTTCAAACAGAAAGTTGTAACATCATTCCATGCATAAACCCAATCGGAGCCATCTGCAAATTCTTAGAACAAGAATTAAACCCCAGAAAGGAGTGCTGAATCTAAACTCAGGCCTGAACTAATAAAAACCTTGACAAAACTGACCTCTGGAGGCTCATGAGACTCTCGAGCAGAAAAAAAGATAGGACCAAAACTATCCCCTAAGGGAGCTACAGAGAGCCCATTCTCCAGAACCTCCTGGAGAAAGAAAAGGATATGCCAGGAGAGTGCAGCACCCGCAGGATCCTGAACAAGGTCCATAGGGCCAAAGCCCCTAAACTGAGACCTAACTCTAAAAGTGAACGAAGCGAACCATCTCACTGACGTTTGCTCCTGCTAAGGTCGACCCTCCACCACAAAGAGCGATATGGCTGAAGAGAATAAGGTTAAAATAAACCTTCTAAGGAAAGCTAGAATTCTAACAAATGCAGGCAAAAATGCCAGAGCTCCTCCCTGGGTGCAAACCCACCTTCTGCAACAGAAGCGGAGGAGCTAATCTGCTCCTTGAAAGTCTTAAAGAAGACAAACTCCAAGCCTCAGCTTGTTAGGCAGGATAGCCATCCCTTAGGCCACTTAGTCCAGCTGAAGAGCACGCTCATAGAGCGGATCAGTGGTAATGAGCCGACATAGGTTACCGCCCACCACCAAACACGAGACCCCCCCCGATAAACAGGGGGAAACTCTCCTCCAAAAGGGGGTCTCCTCACTAAGAGGTCCCAACTGAAACAAACCCCAAAGACCAAATCCTCCAAGAAAAATGCTTGCTGAGGAACCAAGGGAATAATCGAAAGGAAACTCCCAACCCGCAGACCTCCCTAGAACATTCTCCAAACCGTTCCGGGATATAAAAGTTTAGGGCACAAGTGGACTTGAACTTGCAATCTCCTTATCCAAAGTCAGATGCCTTATCTATAAGGCTACACGGTCAAGTGACTAAAAGAAAAATTTCCAGAACAAGGAGATCAGAACGGAACACTGGGAATTAATTTCCCCCACCAGTATTCCATGTAAGACAGTTTAAGGGCGAAACCCAACCTAATGTCAAACTCACGGTCTCTGCAGTGTCTAACACTCGCTACCACCACGTCACAAAAACCAGAAGGGGGCTGGAGGACATAACCCAAATGGAAAGTTCGCAATAACTCTGGATTAACAGAAAACTGCCGCAGCAGGATTCAAGGCTAAGTCTCCAGCTAGCTAGGCAGGGTACCCTAGAACAAAATAGCATCCAGATCCACCCTGGTGTTGACACCAGCAACTCAGGTCTCGATCCAAAGACCCAGGAACTACCTAAATCCTGGAAGCAGGATACCTGAAACCCCAGATCCCAAGAAGGATCAGAACTAGGTTTACAGAAAAATAAGATTCCTAAGAATCGAAGGAAGGGAGAACCTTACGTTCTCTAGCGAAAAAGAACTAATAAGCTCCGCATCCATATCTTAGAACCCAAGTAGGATGGGAAAACCCTCGCCCTGTTAGGGTATGCCCAACAGCAGAAGAAATATCTCAAAGAGAGAAAAATACCGGGGCAAAGACTCCAAAAGTCCATAGTCTTCTCTGACCAGACAATTGTCCAGAAAAGAAAAAAACTACTTCTGTTCTCTAGGACCCCTAGATCCATATGCTTCAGGATCAAGCACCCATCCGAGGTAATACCTAAACAGGTCCAGCCTGATAACTAGAATAGATGGACCTGATGTACAAGAACCGGAATCTAGAAGGAAAAAGAGCTACTAGTATCCACAACAGGTCTTGCCTGTCATCTAGGATACGACGTATCTTCCAGAACACTCCCATGCTAAAAGGAAAACTGTTTAAATTCCAGCAAAGCTAAAACCACTGAGACATCAAACTAATTAAGCTCTAAGGCTTAAAATGTCCTCTAGATATTGGGGGAACTATCACCCTCAAAAAGAAAATTATAAGTTTCCAAAGCAAGACTCGCAACCATCAAAAATCCCATGCAATGAAACGTCTTTCTCAGAAGAGTTTCTAAAACAATCCAGAGCTCAAAAACAACATCTGTCCGGTAGGAACCGAAGGGAAAAGGCTGAAAAGGAGAGTGAAAGCCAAAAGCAGGCCCTGCCTGTTGTATGACACAATCCCTATAGAGCCCGGAGCCGGGATCATAAACGATAAACAAAAAAGAAATCAAGACAACATGGAATATACCATCCTCCACTCGTCTAGTCAAGATCGTTATCCGAATTAGAGAACAGAGAGTCAACTGACGGAGCAGTCCTGGAAATCTGTAACATCGCCAAAACCTGTCAGAAGTAAACGCAGGCGAGCCAATCTAAATCTAAATGCTAAGCCCTCCTCAGATGGAGGACCCGAGTCAGCAGACTCTGACACTGGAGGTTCTTCCTCTAAAGCCTCAGAGGGAACCACATCCCCAGAGAACTGATCGGACACCAAATGGCCTCGGGCATAGGGCCCGGACTTACCCTTCGCTTATGCGTGGTAGTAATAGGTAACCTCGCTAAGGCTGAAGAGAAGGCTATGCGGAAGTGCCTAGTAACCTCTGGTGAAAACAAACCCCTTACAGGTGAAGGATGGTCGGAATTTGGGAAAACTGCGTATGTAGGAACAGAATCAAGGGAACACACCTCTCTGGGTGAAGAGTCCTCAGAGGTGGACAGCTCAGTGGTCTCTAACATCTCAACAATGGTTGATGAGAACACTCTATTGTGGCATACGGAACATAATTGAGCGGGCTGGATTACCCTGGCCTCTTCACAATATACACAGGTATCAAATTCTGTATCAGAGGGATCCCCCTCTAAAATATCAGAATCCTCCATAACTCGTCTGTATCAAATTATAGAAAGGAAAAACAACTGGCACCTTATACCCCCAATGGCTGGGGCACTCACCCCCGCCTATGACCCAGACAGATAGAAAAGAAGCTCCTCTCTGCAGACATCCGGTCAGAAAACTGAATCAGTGAAAAAAACGTGCCCCCTGCTAAGAAAAAAGTGCGCCATCTTATCTAAAGAAAACTGCGCAGCTCTCCAAATGAAAGAACCTATATGTTCCGTAACAGCCTAAGAGCCCAAACGTTCTTACATATAAGCAGTCGAAATCACATAACAAATATGATTAAAAACCCCACTGTTCAATAATCCCCCTCAGGAGATATTAACCCTTGATTCCATAAAGATAAAGCAGTCCCACTGTGACCCTGTCTTCTTATCGTTAACATGTGTGTAAAGTAATGAATCAATCTTACCGGAATCTATGCGGTGGAACAGGAACACGGTCCTTCAAGTTTGACAGATTGTAGCAGCGTTTCTGACATGGACTTGAGTGAAGAAAGCAGACATTGAAACTCGTCAACGCTGATTGCTTAAGGAGCTGTTAATATGAGTCTGGATGGGTTCGCAGAAAGACTCTCCCTGCATCTCCAGACTCTAACTTTCGTCAATGCTCTCACTGAGAGGCTGATAAGACTACTTAAAACTCCAGTCCCATCTCGAAGAGTACTACCCTCCATAAGAACTACTCCGAAATCTTCTGACACATCTCTGCCAACCTCCTGTGATGAAAGGCAAAGAATGACTGGGGGATGAGGGGAGTGGGGGAGGTATTTAAGCCTTTGGCTAGGGTGTCTTTGCCTCCTCCTGGTGGCCAGGTTCTGTATTTCCCACAAGTAAGGAATGAAGACGTGGACTCTCCTCATATTAAGATGGAAATATATATATTTGTTAATAGCTTTCTTCCTATTTATACCCATTTTCTGCAACAATTAAATAAAAAGAAAAATATCTACCTTGTGGTTCATAAGTGACTCTGTCTTTGCTCTGAAACCCCCCTCTGGCTATTTCTCCAACCTCACTATGTCTTTCTCCAAACCCGGTCTTTCTCACCCCCCTACATCTCTGTATCCCGCTCTTTCTCTCCCGTTTGTCTCCCTCCCTCTGTTTATGTGTGTGTGTCTCTTCTCCCTCTCTCTCACCCTCTGGCTCTCTCTCTCTCCCTCTGGTTCTCTCTCTGTCTCCCTCTCCCCCTGTCTATCTCTCTGGTTCTCTCTCCCTCTAGCACTCTCTCTCTCACCTTTTCTATTTCCTCCCCCTCTGGCTCTTGCTCACTCTCCCTCGGTGTCTCTCTCTCTCCCTTTGTCTCTTTCTCTCCCTGTCTGTTTCTCTCACCCGCTCTATCTCTCTCACTCCCTACTCTGGCTCTTGCGCTCTCTCTCTGGGTCTCTCTCACTCCCTCTATCTCTCTCTCTGGCTTTTTTCTCTCTCTCTCCCTGTCTCTCTCACCCTCTGACTCTATCTCACCTTCTCTTTCTCCCCCCTGGCTCTTGCACTCTCTCACTCCCTGTCTCTCTCTCTCCCTCTGGATCTCTCACTCCCTCTTGCTCTCTCTCACTCCCTCTGGCGCTTTCTTTCTCTGTTTCCCACTGGCTCTCTTTCTCTATGTACTCACAACTAATAGTTATTCTGTAAAAGTTTTACACATTTCCAGGCTATATGGTTTCTATTAAAACACTGTGCAGCATGACATATTTATTTTTCAGCTACAGGGATTATTCATTTAGTAGTTAATCTATAGATTGTTCTTGCAGATGTCTCCAACTAATGAATTTTTTGTTAATACTATAATTAAGTATATATATATATATATATATATATTTATATGTTTATGTATATTGTGTTTTATATATATATATATATATATATACACACATAATATACATAAACACTGTGACTGTTAACATAATTATAACTACTGAATTAATAAACCCTGTAGCTGAGAAATAAATAAATATGTCATGCTGCATGTTTTACTAGAGACCATATAGTCTGGAAATGTGTAAAACTATTGCAGAATAATTATTAAAATGAACAGTTGTGAGTACTTACTTTAGTATTTAGATGAGGCTGACAGATTCTGGCATTAGAGGGTCTGAGTTGCAGACACAATCATTTTTACAACATGGAGCCTTTGAATGTTACCGAAGACAGCGAAGAAGAGCAGAGGAAATATAGCAAGAGGTCAAGAGCTCAGCGCAGCTGATTAAGTTAAAGGAATTCTGAAACTGAGTTTTTTTTGTGCTTTTTACCCCCCATTAAGACACAGTTTATCTCCAAGGATCAGAGAATAGAAAAGCAGCACAAGAGATATAGAGGCCTATTTATGAAATGTCTTTCGGACCTGATCCGACAGTGCGGATCAGGTCCGACAGACATTGCTGAATGTGGAGAGCAGGTGCAACGCCGCCCTCTGCAGACTCTTGTGAGCTGCTGGTGCAACGCCGCCCTCTGCAGACTCGCGGCCAATCGGCCACCAGCAGGGAGGTGTCAATCAACCCGATCGTACTCGATCGGGTTGAATTTCCGGCGATTCCTGTCCTCCTAATCAGAGCAGGCGGACAGGGTTATGGAGCAGCGGTCTTTAGATCGCTGCTTCATAACTGGCCTGCAGGCTCGCCAGAAACACAGGCCCTCAAGCTCCGTACGGAGCTTGATAGATAGGCTCCATTGTGAAGGAGGAGGTGTGGGAGATAGTAGCAGACACCAGGAAATACAGAGGTGATCCAGCTAAATACGGAGGTGATCCAGCTAGTGGAGCAGAGACGAGGAAAGAGGGGCAGTGGTCTGTGCTGAGAGAACATGAACATACACACAGCATAGCTAATACACATATTTTATTTGAGTAATTTACTGCTATGCCAATGTAGCAATATGCAGAGCCACAATCAATAATTAAATCTTCAGGAACAAAAATTACAAGATATAGTATTTGGGGAATGATTAGGCAGCAACACCATATGTATCAACTGCATATGCTTTAATAATTTGGTGCGCATACTAAAACTAATTTATGAGTCGATGGTGATTGGAGGAAACTAATCATAACCCACTACACCAGGGCTCAAAATGTCAGATCATAAGCTACTAGCCAGGCCAAAATGTTATTTGCCACTTCTGAGCCTAGCCACACCACATCCACTACTCTCCACCCCCTCTGTGTGTATCTTTAGCCATTGTGAAACACATTATTGTGCAGTCATTTTTAATATTTGTTATTTTAGAAAATTTAAATAATGCTACATACAGTAATAGATTATCAAAAATAAGTTCATAGAGGCATGCAACATCAACTTGGTGGTTCTGGGTAAGACAAAAGCTGGATAGAAATAGGAAGTTGTTGAAGTGAGAGAGTGGAGAGAGTCCTGACAGTCATGGAAGGTCATAGCAGACCTAGAGGAGATTTTCTTTTTAATAATTATCATCTCTTCCTTCTCTCTCTTAACTATCTATTTCCCCTCCCTTCTATCTTCAATCTCTCTTTTACCCTCTCCCTTATCTCTAGGGCCATATCTTCTCTTTACACTATTTCTTTTCCCCTCTAAAGCTATCTTCTCCACTATTACTTTTCGTTTCCAATCTTTTCTCTCTCTCTGCCCCCTCGTTTGCCCTCTCATTAGTAGCAGTCTAAGCACTAATGTGATTCCTACAGCTCTAGAGGAATAACATATCCTTGCCCTTTCAAGGATATATAATATCTCTTCCGATAATATGTTTAGCACATATCCCAAAATGTATGTTTGTCAATGCTGCAATAGGAGTGTACATTTTTTCACTCACTTTTACTCGCCACCATTAAATTTCCACTCGCCAATGGCTAGTAAAGAGTGGAAATTATGAGCCCTGCACTACACAAAAAAACATAATTTATGCTTACCTGATAAATTCCTTTCTTCTGTAGTGTGATCAGTCCACGGGTCATCATTACTTCTGGGATATTACTCCTCCCCAACAGGAAGTGCAAGAGGATTCACCCAGCAGAGCTGCATATAGCTCCTCCCCTCTACGTCACCCCCAGTCATTCGACCAAGGACCAACGAGAAAGGAGAAACCAAGGGTGTAGTGGTGACTGGAGTATAATTTAAAAAATAATTACCTGCCTTAAAAACAGGGCGGGCCGTGGACTGATCACACTACAGAAGAAAGGAATTTATCAGGTAAGCATAAATTATGTTTTCTTCTGTTAAGTGTGATCAGTCCACGGGTCATCATTACTTCTGGGATACCAATACCAAAGCAAAAGTACACGGATGACGGGAGGGATAGGCAGGCTCTTTATACAGAAGGAACCACTGCCTGAAGAACCTTTCTCCCAAAAATAGCCTCCGAGGAAGCAAAAGTGTCAAATTTGTAAAATTTGGAAAAAGTATGAAGCGAAGACCAAGTTGCAGCCTTGCAAATCTGTTCAACAGAGGCCTCATTCTTGAAGGCCCAAGTGGAAGACACAGCTCTAGTAGAATGAGCTGTAATTCTTTCAGGAGGCTGCTGTCCAGCAGTCTCATAAGCTAAACGTATTATACTACGAAGCCAAAAGGAAAGAGAGGTAGCAGAAGCCTTTTGCCCTCTCCTCTGACCAGAGTACACGACAAACAGAGAAGACGTTTGTCGAAATTCCTTAGTTGCCTGTAAGTAAAATTTTAGGGCACGAACTACGTCCAGATTGTGTAGTAGACGTTCCTTCTTCGAAGAAGGATTTGGACACAAAGAAGGAACAACAATCTCTTGATTGATATTCCTGTTAGTGACTACCTTAGGTAAGAACCCAGGTTTAGTACGCAGAACTACCTTATCCGAATGAAAAATCAAATAAGGAGAATCACAATGTAAGGCTGATAACTCAGAGACTCTTCGAGCCGAGGAAATAGCCATTAAAAATAGAACTTTCCAAGATAACAACTTTATATCAATGGAATGGAGGGGTTCAAACGGAACGCCCTGTAAAACGTTAAGAACAAGGTTTAAACTCCATGGCGGAGCAACAGTTTTAAACACAGGCTTAATCCTCGCCAAAGCCTGACAAAAAGCCTGAACGTCTGGCACTTCTGACAGACGTTTGTGTAACAGAATAGACAGAGCTGAGATCTGTCCCTTTAATGAACTAGCAGATAAACCCTTTTCTAAACCTTCTTGTAGAAAAGACAATATCCTAGGAATCCTAACCTTACTCCAAGAGTAACCTTTGGATTCACACCAATATAGGTATTTACGCCATATCTTATGGTAAATCTTTCTGGTAACAGGCTTCCTAGCCTGTATTAAGGTGTCAATAACTGACTCAGAAAACCCACGTCTTGATAAAATCAAACGTTCAATTTCCAAGCAGTCAGCTTCAGAGAAGTTAGATTTTGATGTTTGAAAGGACCCTGTTTCAGGAGGTCCTGTTTCAGAGGTAGAGACCAAGGTGGACAGGATGACATGTCAACCAGGTCTGCATACCAAGTCCTGCGTGGCCATGCAGGTGCTATTAGAATCACTGAAGCTCTCTCCTGTTTGATTCTGGCAATCAATCGAGGAAGCATCGGGAAGGGTGGAAACACATAAGCCATCCTGAAGTCCCAAGGTGCTGTCAGGGCCTCTATTAGGACTGCTCCTGGATCCCTGGATCTGGACCCGTAACGAGGAAGCTTGGCGTTCTGTCGAGATGCCATGAGATCTATCTCTGGTTTGCCCCAACGTCGAAGTATTTGGGCAAAGACCTCCGGATGAAGTTCCCACTCCCCCGGATGAAAAGTCTGACGACTTAAGAAATCCGCCTCCCAGTTCTCCACTCCCGGGATGTGGATTGCTGACAGGTGGCAAGAGTGAGACTCTGCCCAGCGAATTATCTTTGATACTTCCATCATTGCTAGGGAGCTCCTTGTCCCTCCCTGATGGTTGATGTAAGCTACAGTCGTGATGTTGTCCGACTGAAACCTGATGAACCCCCGAGTTGTCAACTGGGGCCAAGCCAGGAGGGCATTGAGAACTGCTCTCAATTCCAGAATGTTTATTGGCAGGAGACTCTCCTCCTGACTCCATTGTCCCTGAGCCTTCAGAGAATTCCAGACGGCACCCCAACCTAGAAGGCTGGCGTCTGTTGTTACAATTGTCCAGTCTGGTCTGCTGAATGGCATCCCCCTGGACAGATGTGGCCGAGAAAGCCACCATAGAAGAGAATTTCTGGTCTCTTGATCCAGATTCAGAGAAGGGGACAAGTCTGAGTAATCCCCATTCCACTGACTTAGCATGCATAGTTGCAGTGGTCTGAGGTGTAAGCGAGCAAATGGCACTATGTCCATTGCCGCTACCATTAAGCCGATTACCTCCATGCATTGAGCCACTGACGGGTGTTGAATGGAATGAAGGGTGCAGCAAGCACTTTGAAGTCTTGTTAACCTGTCCTCTGTCAGGTAAATCTTCATTTCTACAGAATCTATAAGAGTCCCCAGGAAGGGGACTCTTGTGAGTGGAACGAGTGAACTTTTCTTTTCGTTCACCTTCCATCCATGTGACCTTAGAAAAGCCAGTACTAACTTTGTATGAGACTTGGCAGTTTGAAAGCTTGAAGCTTGTATCAGAATGTCGTCTAGGTACGGAGCTACCGAAATTCCCCGCGGTCTTAGTACCGCCAGAAGAGCACCTAGAACCTTTGTGAAGATTCTTGGAGCTGTAGCCAATCCGAATGGAAGAGCTACAAACTGGTAATGCTTGTCTAGAAAGGCAAACCTTAGATACCGGAAATGATCTTTGTGAATCGGTATGTGAAGGTAATCTTGGATCATGGGTAAAATTGTCCGAATAGTCTCCATTTTGAATGATGGAACTCTTAGGAATTTGTTTAGGATCTTTAAATCCAGGATTGGTCTGAAAGTTCCCTCTTTTTTGGGAACCACAAACAGATCTGAGTAAAACCCTTGTCCCTGTTCCGACCGTGGAACTGGATGGATTACTCCCATTAACAAAAGTTCTTGTACGCAGCGTAGAAACGCTTCTTTCTTTGTTTGGTTTGTTGACAACCTTGACAGATGAAATCTCTCTCTTGGAGGAGAGTATTTGAAGTCCAGAAGGTATCCCTGAGATATTATCTCTAGCGCCCAGGGATCCTGGACATCTCTTGCCCAAGCCTGGGCGAAGAGAGAAAGTCTGCCCCCCACTAGATCCGATCCCGGATAGGGGGCCCTCAATTCATGCTGTTTTAGTGGCAGCAGCAGGTTTCCTGACCTGCTTGCCCTTGTTCCAGGACTGGTTAGGTCTCCAGCCTTGTCTGTAGCGAGCACCAGATCCTTCTTGTTTTGGAGCAGTGGAAGTTGATGTCGCTCCTGCTTTGAAATTCCGAAAGGAACGAAAATTAGATTGTCTAGCCTTAGGTTTGGCTTTGTCTTGAGGCAGGGCGTGGCCCTTACCTCCTGTAATGTCAGCAATAATTTCTTTCAAACCGGGCCCAAATAAGGTCTGCCCCTTGAAAGGTATATTAAGTAATTTGGACTTAGAAGTTACATCAGCTGACCAGGATTTTAGCCACAGTGCTCTGCGCGCCTGAATGGCGAATCCGGAATTCTTAGCCGTAAGTTTAGTTAAATGTACTACGGCTTCCGAAATGAATGAATTAGCTAGCTTAAGTATTCTAAGCCTGTCCGAAATGTCGTCCAGCGTGGCTGAACTAAGGTTCTCTTCTAGAGACTCAATCCAGAATGCCGCTGCAGCCGTGACCGGCGCAATGCATGCAAGGGGTTGCAATATAAAACCTTGTTGAACAAACATTTTCTTAAGGTAACCCTCTAACTTTTTATCCATTGGATCTGAAAAGGCACAGCTATCCTCTACCGGGATAGTGGTACGCTTAGCTAAAGTAGAAACTGCTCCCTCCACCTTAGGGACCGTTTGCCATAAGTCCCGTGTGGTGGTGTCTATTGGAAACATCTTTCTAAATATCGGAGGGGGTGAGAACGGCACACCGGGTCTATCCCACTCCTTAGTAATAATTTCAGTTAGTCTCTTAGGTATAGGAAAAACGTCAGTACTTGTTGGTACAGCAAAATATTTATCCAACCTACACATTTTCTCTGGTATTGCAACTGTGTTACAATCATTCAGGGCCGCTAACACCTCCCCTAGTAATACACGGAGGTTTTCCAGCTTAAATTTAAAATTTGAAATATCTGAATCCAATCTGCTTGGATCAGAAACGTCAGCCGCAGAATGAAGCTCTCCGTCCTCATGTTCTGCAAGTTGTGACGCAGTATCTGACATGGCCCTAGCATTATCAGCGCACTCTGTTCTCACCCCAGAGTGATCACGCTTGCCTCTTAGTTCTGGTAATTTAGCCAAAACCTCAGTCATAACAGTAGCCATATCTTGTAATGTTATTTGTAATGGCCGTCCAGATGTACTGGGCGCCACCATATCGCGCACCTCCCGAGCGGGAGATGCAGGTACTGTCACGTGAGGCGAGTTAGTCGGCATAACTCTCCCCTCGTTGTTTGGTGAAATTTGTTCAATTTGTACAGATTGACTTTTATTTAAAGTAGCATCAATACAGTTAGTACATAAATTTCTATTGGGCTCCACTTTGGCGTTAGCACAAATAGTACAGGTCTCATCCTCTGAATCAGACATGTTTAACACACTAGCAAATAAACTTGCAACTTGGAAATATTATTCAAGTAAAATACAATGAAAAAACGCACTGTGCTTAAGAAGCACTGAAAGATATATAACAGTTGAAATCAATAAACTTTGTAAAACAAAACACAATTTAGCAAAGGCTTGTTCCCATTAGCAAGAATAACTAACCCTGATGGCATAAAAAAGTTAAAGAATAAACGTTTTTTATCACAGTCAACTACAATCTCACAGCTCTGTTAGATTACTTCCCTCAAACAAGCTTTGAAGACCCCTGAGTTCTGTAGAGATAAACCGGAACATGCAGGAAAAAACAATGAGCTTCTGACTGAAATTTTTGATGCGTAGCAAAAGCGCCAAAAAAAGGTCCCTCCCCCTCACACACAACAGTGAGAGAGATCAGTAAACTGTCATAATTAGATCAAGCAACTGCCAAGTGGAAAAATAGTGCCCAAACATTTTATTCACCCAGTACCTCAGAAAATGAAAACGATTTTACATTCCAGCAAAAACGTTTAACATAAATAAGAGTTATTAAAAAGCCTGTTGCTTTGCAATTAGGCTAAAGTCTTATATACACAGTGTAATTCCAGTGAAGTACCATTCCCCAGAATACTCAAATGTAAAATATACATACATGATATTATGTCGGTATGGCAGGATTTTCTCATCAATTCCATTGTCAGAAAATAAAAACTGCTACATACCTCTTTGCAGATTAAACTGCCCGCTGTCCCCTGATCTGAAGTTTACCTCTCCTCAGATGGCCGAGAAACAGCAATATGATCTTAACAACTCCGGCTAAAATCATAGTAAAAACTCTGGTAGATTCTTCTTCAAACTCTACCAGAGAAGGAATAACACACTCCGGTGCTATTAAAAAATAACAAACTTTTGATTGAAGAAATAAAACTAAATAAAATCACCATAGTCCTCTCACACATCCTATCTAGTCGTTGGGTGCAAGAGAATGACTGGGGGTGACGTAGAGGGGAGGAGCTATATGCAGCTCTGCTGGGTGAATCCTCTTGCACTTCCTGTTGGGGAGGAGTAATATCCCAGAAGTAATGATGACCCGTGGACTGATCACACTTAACAGAAGAAATGGTGGGCGGAGCTTAGCAGCCATTTTAGGTTACTAACCAAGTTAAAATATTGTACATTTTTGGCAACTTCTTACAAGCTTATAGAAGAGGGACATAGTGAAGAATGCTTGTGTGGTGTTTAAAAATATGTAAAGATACTTATATATAGAGTGTAGACTGTCCCTTTAAATATAATCATAACTGTTTTAAAATGTAACACTGGGTATTGCAATTCTTATTCTTAATAAATATGAAGAATATTAAAAATAGCACATTTTAATGGATTAACCTATATTTTTAATTTTAATAAGAGATATACAAAATAAATGTTCTCTTTCCAATTTTAGCTCCTTTCTTAAATAATTTCCTAAATCTGTAAAACAGAACTATTGGGTCGAAAAAAAATGTTTCAGTTGAAATTGAAATAAAGTTTCATTATGAAAAGAAGCTAAGTTGTTTAGAAAGACATAGGATACTATTTACTTTCTAGGCTTTACGTATGAGTATCCCAAGAAATGTTTAAATGCATTCCATTTAAATTCCATGAATGTGATAGGATTAAGTGGAAAAATATAAAGAGATTTCTTTTCTATTGAGTAAATTAAGAAAGGTTAGCATAGTGCAATCTTTGTATTTCTGCTTCTCAGTTTTTAATGAAAATAAATCCAAGGCTTTTACTAAGACTATTACACTATGACTATATTAAAGACATTTTTCTACTTTCAAAAGTCGGGGACTCAACCCCACAACCTTTGAATGTCTACAATTAACTAGAAGTCCAATTCGCTATCCATTTCGCCACTGAGTCTGTTTTTGATATGGTTGAATATATGTCAAACACGGTCAATAATAACATTTTCCATATTCTACATTAAAATTACCTTTATTACAATTTATACCTTTTGTTTAAAAAAAGATGCATTTATGCCATAATCAGTTAGCAAGTAGTAGAGTCCATCAGCAAATCTGTCCTTCTACAACTTTTTTATTACTAGAACTAATATAGCAGATATTTACTGACTTTTAGTAAAAAAGGTTAAAAAAAAACATTTAAAAGACATACAACGCAAAGGGACAATATACACAAAAGCAAGTATTAATGCTTTTAAGAATACCCCCATATTAAGGGATAACTTATAGCAATGTCCAATGTCTGGTAAAAGATACCCTAGTAAGAGATACTTTACTTTATATGCAATACTGATTTTGTTGTCTACCTTATTAAATGTCCATGTGAAAAAATGTATATGAGACCAACCGTAGAGTGTGTGACCGTATTGTAGAACATAGGGCTAATATTCATTGCAAATATGAGGAGGCTCCAATGTCTCAACTGTGCTTCCAAATACTAGAACAGGTTACATTACCCAGATAGGATGGAGATAGGAAAATATTATTAAAAAATGGGGAACCGACTTCCGGTGAGCGGCTCACCAAGATGGCCACTGATTTATATTGCTCTGTGACTGATATCTGCAGTCAAAAGATTTGTGGCCGAATCTGAAGCCATCCAGACCTCCCTTGACAATAAGTGTGCCCGGGAAACTATTAGGATCAGGACATTTCAACTCCTGGCCACCGAGAAGGCATAAAAATAAAATTAAGCCTGCAGGCTTTTCTACCGTGCTCATCCTGTGGAAAACAAGATGGAACACATCGCCTCGTGTCTCATTGAGGCTTTCGTACCATTGTTCGACTCCCTGGCAGCAGCTATGGAAGAACTTCTGCTATAGACAAGAAGTTTACAAGTAACCGACTTTCCTAAAATTGTGCCAGTTGTCTGATGACACGCACCTCACCTCCCACTTGCGCCCAGACTGTGGCCGCGGACCTAACATCTCCCTGTGCCGGGCCGACTGGAGGCTCTCTGATTCAGCACCTGAGGGATGACCATCTGATTCCCAGCGAAGCCTTCCGAGGTCAGCAGTCGCCAGGTCACCCTTTCTCCAGTGACGCTATGGGGCTAGAAGATACACAGCCTGAGTTGGGCTGGGGCGGAGTGCTGCCTCGCACTGAGGATACCTACAATGAGCCAAAGCTAAAAAGGAGAGAGAGCTCTAGAGAAGTGCTACAAGATACATACGCTTTATGCTTCTTTGCACAGGCAATGGAACAGTCCCCTATACGGCTCAAGCTTTGGTTGGGTGCATACGGTTCACACATGGGACAGGAACCGGATTGCAATCTGCCATCTTCCCCCAAATGACACTTGCTGCTATCGCACGCTCGCTTCTCACAGGGGTTGGTGGATTCCATTATCATTTGGCCGGCTTCTAAGTACCGATTAGCTATGGGTGTCGGCTGATTTACACCCCCTTTACTCAATAGTATAGCTCCTTGGCCACAACAGGAATAACTAACTTGGGTATCTTCCACCAGTATACCGCTAATCATAACAACGGTTATAGCTCAGCTAATCAATCAGTATTTTTTTTTCTGGAGCCGGCATGTGTTTAATAATCTCTATACCTCTACACATTCAAGTCTATAGTGGTGACAACTTTGCAATATTGCTAACGCTTGTGCTGCTTTGACTAACACGCTCTTTGATGTCGCATTGGATAACGGGCAGTGCTGTACAAGTCGCTATTCTCCACATAGACTCTAAACTGAATCTATATCCAATATATTTGTGCTGGACAGCTTGTATTGTTACTTTTTCCTTATTTGTTTGACATTGTTATTCTTTTAAGCTAAGGATTGTACATTTTGATATTTAGAATAGGTTATGATTGTTTTTATATACATGTACAGCATTTTGTACTTAAAGGGGTATCTCCTAAGATTGTCTTTACCAATCATATTTTTGGAAGCTGTGGCGTCTCAGCAGAGTTATTGTTCAATATAGCCCCACAAGCTTGATCTCGACTTAGACCCACATTCATACCTAGCTTGCTGTCCTATGTGAAATATATCTAATTTGCATCCCTTTCTAGTAAACTGATACGTAGATAAGTATCATGAGCCGATACAGCCTTGGTTCTGCTTAATATCAATATAGGTTTTGTGTGGTCACGAGAGCTAGATAAAGAGTAACTTTGTCTATTATATTAGGGGGGTTTGCTTTAAATACCCAGCAGCATATTGTAAGTATACTGACGCATAACCCTGAAGTCTAATATCGCTGATTAAAAATGTTAGTTATAAAACTTATTGTCATGTCAGACAGAGGGGGTCTAGAATTTGGGAAATCTTAATGAGTGTTTGGGTTCACCACACCAAGCTATATATATATATATATATATAGGTATATATACCTCCATAAAAATCTATCCAAGGCCCTACATGCCCTCTCACTAAGGCGATATTCCCTTCTACTTGCTGCCAAGTATCCTAATTTGCACTCCCTGTCCATTGTAATTCTGGCCCTGTTGGCTAATTATTTTGTTTTATTTAGTAATGTTATCATCAGATTTAGTATTTTGAATTTTGTTTAGCTAGCGCTTGCCACCCTGAGAACAGTATCTCATCTTATATGCATCCACACCTTTTACGCAAGGTACATGAGAACGCTACAGATAGGTCATCCCGCATAGTCAAGAGTACCAATTATTAAGCCTGACATCGCTTTGTAGTCTGTTGTATGTTCCTACCGGTTCCATCCCCTCAAAGTACTTGAGTCCCAGTTTATTGTAAACTGGGAGATCTAAATAAACGTTTACCTTTTGCACATATTTGGCAGAATGCCACTTAATCTAGCAGGAGCATCTGTTTCTTTTAGCTTGGTCCCTTTATTGCTGTTCAACACCTATGCCCCATAATATTTTAATGCTGCTAGTTGTTATTGCATATTAATTAGAGTGTTGGATGTCATCACAGGCAGCTCCCCCTTTCCTGTAGTTAGTCTAAATGCAGGAATCTTGCAATTGCCCCTAGATTGATGATAGCATACTACGTCCAGGTTATAGGCTAGGAGTCAACTACATAAATATCTGCCAGACTTACAAATCTACAGTAAACCTGTCTTTTAACTCTACATACCCTGGAACTTGGTAACACAGAGTCCTGGACAAGAGCATAATATAAAGTAGCACTATTTCTACAAAAGTGCCTAGCCCATATATGATGTTTAGAATTTACCTAATCTACTCACTATAAATTTGATGTTATACACATGGTCAGAATTTCTCTAGGTAGGAAAAAGCCTAATATCAGGGGAACATTCATAGATCATCAGGGTGGAATTTACTGAGCGTACTAGTTTTAGTTATATTTTGTTTTTGTTTATAGATGTTTAGTTGTTTTAGGTTATAATATAATAAAACCCCAGCGTTGAGGTACATATGCATATACAGGGAGTGCAGAATTATTAGGCAAGTGAGTATTTTGACCACATCATCCTCTTTATGCATGTTGTCTTACTCCAAACTGTATAGGCTTGAAAGCCTACTACTAATTAAGCATATTAGGTGATGTGCATCTCTGTAATGAGAAGGGGTGTGGTCTAATGACATCAACACCCTATATCAGGTGTGCATAATTATTAGGCAACTTCCTTTCCTTTGGCAAAATGGGTCAAAAGAAGGACTTGACAGGCTCAGAAAAGTCAAAAATAGTGAGATATCTTGCAGAGGGATGCAGCACTCTTAAAATTGCAAAGCTTCTGAAGCGTGATCATCGAACAATCAAGCGTTTCATTCAAAATAGTCAACAAGGTCGCAAGAAGCGTGTGGAAAAACCAAGGCGCAAAATAACTGCCCATGAACTGAGAAAAGTCAAGCGTGCAGCTGCCAAGATGCCACTTGCCACCAGTTTGGCCATATTTCAGAGCTGCAACATCACTGGAGTGCCAAAAAGCACAAGGTGTGCAATACTCAGAGACATGGCCAAGGTAAGAAAGGCTGAAAGACGACCACCACTGAACAAGACACACAAGCTGAAACGTCAAGACTGGGCCAATATCTCAAGACTCAAGACTGATTTTTCTAAGGTTTTATGGACTGATGAAATGAGAGTGAGTCTTGATGGGCCAGATGGATGGGCCCGTGGCTGGATTGGTAAAGGGCAGAGAGCTCCAGTCCGACTCAGACGCCAGCAAGGTGGAGGTGGAGTACTGGTTTGGGCTGGTATCATCAAAGATGAGCTTGTGGGGCCTTTTCGGGTTGAGGATGGAGTCAAGCTCAACTCCCAGTCCTACTGCCAGTTTCTGGAAGACACCTTCTTCAAGCAGTGGTACAGGAAGAAGTCTGCATCCTTCAAGAAAAACATGATTTTCATGCAAGACAATGCTCCATCACACGCGTCCAAGTACTCCACAGCGTGGCTGGCAAGAAAGGGTATAAAATAAGAAAATCTAATGACATGGCCTCCTTGTTCACCTGATCTGAACCCCATTGAGAACCTGTGGTCCATCATCAAATGTGAGATTTACAAGGAGGGAAAACAGTACACCTCTCTGAACAGTGTCTGGGAGGCTGTGGTTGCTGCTGCACGCAATGTTGATGGTGAACAGATCAAAACACTGACAGAATCCATGGATGGCAGGCTTTTGAGTGTCCTTGCAAAGAAAGGTGGCTATATTGGTCACTGATTTGTTTTTGTTTTGTTTTTGAATGTCAGAAATGTATATTTGTGAATGTTGAGATGTTATATTGGTTTCACTGGTAAAAATAAATAATTGAAATAGGTATATATTTGTTTTTTGTTAAGTTGCCTAATAATTATGCACAGTAATAGTCACCTGCACACACAGATATCCCCCTAAAATAGATATAACTAAAAACAAACTAAAAACTACTTCCAAAACTATTCAGCTTTGATATTAATGACTTTTTTGGGTTCATTGAGAACATGGTTGTTGTTCAATACTAAAATTAATCCTCAAAAATACAACTTGCCTAATAATTCTGCACTCCCTGTATACTAGAATGCTTTCTAATATGTAGATTCCTGCAGCCCCCGCTGTAACTGTGAACAGTGAGTTCTTTTTCTTCTGACATACATGTATTTGACAGTCATACTTTACTATATTGCTTTATCAACTTTGTTATCTCTTATTACACCCTGCGTGGTGCATCACAGATACACTGTTTATTATTGTACCTCATGCTGGTTATAAATAAAATATAAAAAAAAAATGGGGAACCATATTGTTTTTTTCATCTTAATACCCTAGTACCCAAAGGCATGAATAAAGAGATAGATTGGTCCCTCTTTAATTAGGGACATTGTACACTAGATTATTCTTTGCGTAAATGTTTTGGAGATGATCCATTAATATAGCCCATCTGGAAGTGTTTTTGTAACAATGTATAGTTTTGCTTATTTTTTAATAACATTGTGCTGATTGTCCTAACCAAGCCCCAAATTATTAGATGCATATGTGCATTTACAGACTTCTGCTGGCTCCTGTTTGTGTAATCTGTCTTTTCATATACAGGGAAGGGGGGGAGTGTCTGCTCTTTCTTAGCCCTTTCACAGGGTGTCGCAACCTAACCTCATCAACATTGCTAAACTGGGAGTTTCAAATTAAGTTTTTAAAATGTTTTATACTGGATTTTTAGATCAGTATCTGTGCATATTCTTATTTATAGTAGTGTCTATTACATACACATATCAAAATGGTGTATGCTGTCACTTTAATTTTAAATATTTGTATTTTATTTAGGTTTTGCCTATTAGTCTTATGAGCAGGGTTTGCTAAAATCGGTTATATATTTGTATTAATAAAATATAAGTAGAAATAACAAATTATACTTACCTGATAATTTCATTTCCATCGAGGGGAGGAGAGTCCATGGCTTCATTCATTAATATTGGGAATTAAGAACCTGGCCAGGTCCACCCCACGGAGATACGGGCTGGAGCCGTGGACTCTCCTCCCCTCAATGGAAATGAAATTATCAGGTAAGCATAATTTATGTTATTTCTACTTATATTTTATTAATACAAATATATAACCGATTATATAACCGAATTATAAGCATAATTTATGTTTTCCATCTAAAGGGGAGGAGAGGCCACAGCTTCATTCATTACTATTGGGAACATATACCCAAGCTCTAGAGGACACTGAATGAAACTGAAAGGGTAAAAGGTGGACCCTAATCTAAGGGCACCACAGCAAAAACTTTATATATGTAAAACTTTGTAAAAGTATGTAAGGAGGACCAGGTAGCCGCCTTACAAATTTGCTCCATAGAGGCCTCATTCTTGAAGGCCCAAGACGAAACGACAGCTCTAGTTGAATGAGCTGTGATCCTCTGAGGAGGCTTATGTCCCGCTGTCTCGTAAGTCAAGCGAATCAAGCTCCTCAACCAAAGACAAAGAAGTAGCAGAGGCCCTTTGCCCCTTGCGCTTCCCAGAATACACCACAAAAAGATATGTAGACTGTCTGAAATCCGTTGTAGCCTGAAGATAGAACTTCAAGGCATGAACCAAATCCAAGTTATGAAGTAACCTCTCCTTTGAAGAAGAAGGGTTAGGACACAAAGAAGGAACTATTTCCTGATTGATGTTACGGTTAGACACCACCATGGGGAGAAACCCCAACCCAGTGCGAAGTACAGCCTTATCCGCATGAAACACCAGATAAGGAGGATCACATTGCAAGGCAGCTAGTTCAGATACTCTGTGTGCCAATGCAATAGCCAACAGGAAGAGAACCTTCATGTCAATGGAATGCATAGGTTCAAATGGAACCGACTGCAAAACCCTAAGGGCTAAGTTTAAGCTCCAAGTCTATAGACAGGCCTGATTCTAGACAGAGCCTGAACAAAAGATTGGATGTCAGGTAGCTAAGCGAGTCTTCTATGCAACAAAACTGATAATGCTGAAATTTGTCCCTTTAAGGAACTAGCGGCAAGACCCTTCTCCAAACCATCTTGGAGAAAGGCCAGAATCCTGGATACCTTCACCTTATGCCAAGGATATCCATGCTTCTCACACCGGGACTAGTAAGTCCTCCACACCTTATGGTAGATGAGACGAGTGACTGGCTTCCTTGCCTGAATTAGAGTATCAATCACACTTTCAGAAAATCCTCTCTTGGCTAAGACTAGGCGTTCAATCTCCACGTAGTCAGCTTCAGATAATCTAGATTTCGATGTTGAAAGGGGCCCTGTGACAGCAGATCCCTGCGACAGGGTAACCTTCACGGCGGAGAGGATGACATCCCCACCAGATCCGCAAACCATGTCCTCCGCGGCCACAAAGGAGCAATCAGAATGTCCGAGACCCGCTCCTGTTTGATGCGTGCCACTACTCGAGGTAGAAGTGGTAGCGGTGGAAAAATATAAGCTAGGCTGAAACCCCAAGGAACCACTAAGGCATCTATCAGCTCTGCCTGGGGATCCCTGGACCTCGACCCGTATAAAGGTAGCTTGCAATTGAGTCTTGACGCCATGAGATCTATCTCCGACGTTACCTATCTGCAACAAATCTCTGCAAACACCTCGGGGTGAAGAGACCATTCCCCCAGATGGAAGGATTGTCTGCTGAGAAAATATGTATCCCAGTTGTCCACACCTGGAACGTGAATCACTGAGAGCGAGCAGTCGTGAGACTCCGCCCACTCCAGAATCCGAGACACCTCCCTCATTGTGAGGAAGCTCCTTGTATCCCCCTGATGGCTTATGTAAGGCACCGAGGTAATGTTGTCGGTCTGGAATTTGATGAAACTGACCGACCGAGAAGGCCATACCTTAAGAGCATTGTAAATCGCTTATAGTTCTAGGATGCTGATCAGAAGGAGAGACTCCTCCCTGGACCACTTTCCTTGTGCCAATCTGGCTCCCCATCCTGTCAGACTGGCGTCCATGGTCACAATCTCCCAGGATGGTTTCAAGAAGGATGTCCCCATGGACAGTTGCTCCAGACGAATCCACCAAGAGAGGGAGTTCCGAGTCCGAGCATCCATGGATATCAGCTGCGATAGATCTAAATGACTGCCATTCCACTGTCTCAACATGCACAATTGAAGAGGTCTGAGATGGAACCTGGCGAATGGGATGACATCTATGCATGACACCATGAGACCTATCACCTCCATACATTGAGCCACCGACGGGCTCGTGGAGGACTGAAGGGCAAGACAGGTGGACGCAAGCTTTCTGCGTCGCCGATCTGTGAGAAATATCTTCATGGACATAGAGTCTATTATCGTGCCCAGGAACTCTACCCTGTTGCTGGGAACCATGGAACTCTTTCCTGAGTTGATCTTCCAACCGTGAGATTGGAGTAGAAGAAGAGCCCTCGAATGATCCTCTGCAAGGCTGAGTGATGGCGCCTGAACTAGGATGGTGTCCAGGAAAGGCAAGCGGTGCCCCAGAACCTTCGTGAAGACTCTTGGGGCAGTCGCAAGACCAAAAAGAAGGGCCACAAACTGGAAGTGTTGGTCCAGAAACGCAAATCCTAGGAACCTGAAGTGGTCCCTGTGAATTGGCACATGAAGGTAAGCGTCCTTCAAATGTACAGTAGTCATGAACTGTCCCTCTTGAACTAGGGGAAGAATAGATCTGATCGTTTCCATTTTGAACGATGGAACACTCAGAAACTTTTTTAAACACTTTAGGTCCAGATTCGGGCAGAACGTGCCCTCCTTCTTTGGAACCACAAAAATATTAGAATAGTACCCTAGACCCCTCTCTGCTAGGGGTACTGGTACGATAACCCCAAGAGAAGCAAGATCTCTCACACACTCTAGAAAGGCCTCTCTCTTCTCTTGAAGACAGGTTTGACAGGATAAATCTGTCCTTGGGCGGATGGGATCTGAACCCTATCCTGTAACCCTGGGAGACAACTTCTAGAACCCAGGGGTCCTGAATGTCCTGCAACCATGCATCTGATAATTGAGATAATCTGCCCCCTACGTGATCCAGAGACCTTCATGCCAATTTTATCTCGGCGGGCTTCTTGCTCTGCTTAGACTTGTTCCAAGTTTGAGCCGGCTTCCAAGATCCCTTGGACTGGTCCGCTTTTGCGGCGGGTTGCTGCGCTGGGCCTTGTCCGCACGAAAGGGATGAAAAGTAGATCCCTTGGGCTTAGCCTTCTTATCCTGCAGTAGGAAAGCTCCCTTGCCTCCCGTAACTGTAGATATGTTCTAATCCAATCCTGGACCGAACAGGATCTTTCCTTGAAAAGGCAGGGACAACAGCCTTGACTTGGAGGTCATGTCTACAGACCAAGATTTTAGCCACAGAGCTCTGCGCGCTAAAACAGAAAAACCTGACACCTTAGCATTCAGGCGAATAATTTGCATATTGGCATCACATATGAAAGAATTGGCGACCTTCAGCGCCTTAATCTTCTCCTGTGTCTCTTCGATGGATGTCTCCCCTTCGACCATTTCACATAGGTATTCACACCAATGTCGCAGCTCCGGTGACCGCTGCAACAGCCGCTGCTGGCTGAAAAACAAATCCTGTGTGCTGAAACATCTTTCTCAACATGTTTTCCAGCTTTTTATCCATGGGCTCTTTAAACGACAAACTGTCCTCTAGGGGAATAGTCATCCGCTTCGTGAGTGTAGAGATCGCCCCATCCACCTTAGGGATGGTCCCCCACAGCTCAAGCTGAGAGTCCAGAATGGGGAACAGTTTCTTAAAGGAAGAAGGGGAAGAGGAAGAACCTAATTGCTCCCATTCATTCTTAATATTAGCCATCTTAACGGGAACCGGGAAAGACTGAGGTACTACCCTGTCCTCGTATACCTTCTCAAGCTTAGGAATCGCAGGTTCCTCCGGTATCTTAGGTTCAGGAACCTCCAGAGTAGCAAGTACCTGCCGTAGCAGAAAGCGCAAATTCTCCATCCTAAACCTATAACCAGGCTCCGCCGCTGGAGGTTTAGATGACACAGACTAAGACTCAAAGAGTCGGAGTTAGCCTCGTCATCAAATAGAGCCTCTGGATCTTTCATCCTCGATGACAAACCCTGGGCCGGGCCTCTATGATAAACCCTACGCTTGCGCTTAGCAGAACGTGGTAAGGGATGGATAACTTTCGAAACCGTTGATTCCAGTTGGTCAGCAAAGTGTGACGGCCAACGAATCTCTCCCAAAGGAGTAACGGTTGGACCCCGGGGCGCTGCATGTGCAATCAGAGATGAATGTAGGGAATGCACCTCCAGGGACTGTCAGTATATGGCAGGGTTATAACACAGTATATTTAATAATTACCCTTTAAACTGAACCCCAATAAAATATGCATATACTAGAAACCATAAAATTAATATAAATTCCTGAATTCTTTATTATTAGTTAATATCTATAAACACATTGAAATATATTTGTAGGAACAAGAATATGAATCAATACTATACACGTATATGAATTATTAAAATATGCTATACTCTTTACAAAGCAAGCCAAATTGTAACTTTTTAACTAGCCTTATTCACAATAGAATTTCATTCAGTTAACACAATGAGATTCCAAGATATTTAGCTGCTAACATTCAAGCAATACAATTTTAACAGTGCTTACTTAAACAATAGGACAATATATATTCTAATTGAAACACCAGAAGTTATATATATACATATTCTATATTTTGCACAGATAAATTTTACTTAGCATACAAAAGACTTGTTTAACAATACACAGGAAATAAGCTAAAATACAAACTGCTCTTTTAAATCTCTTAACTACAATTTGAACATGGTCTTACCAATAACCTTTGTTTCAAATATTAAACATTAGAACAATTATACATCACCAATTTGAACCAATTTGTTGTTGTCTTTTCCAAATATCTTTAGATCATCTCATTTGAAGGAAAGTTATCGCATAGATCAAGGTAAGTTTTTAGTTCCTTGCTTAAAATGATTGTGTCCCCATGAGAATGGCTGCCAGTTATCAATCACTAGTGACAAGCAGATCACCAAAAACTGTCCTTGTCTTGCATTTAGCTATACCTTATATTTGTATCTTCAAACATCTTCCTAGACGGAGCGGCTCCTTACCTTGGCAGGAAACCCATATATGGGCATGTATCCTGATCTAGGCACCATGTGTATCTTTGTCTGAAAAAGATCTAATCTCATCAAGTGGTGAGGTGAAAAAAACAAACAAAAATGTTTTGAAGTTTGTATTCCCAGCTAGGGAGCAAATGCTGTCTTTTGAAGTTTCTTGGGACATCCTGTCTGTATTTGAGTCTTGAGATGTGTATTCAAATCATGTGGGTTTTGAGTCAATTCCTGACATCAGAATTGCAACCCTATTTTAATAATATCTGATAAAAATATGGCTTCATACATAAACACATTTCCCTGTCCTGTTTACATATATATATGTTATTTACCTGTACCCTGACAGGACGAAGAACTCTCAGAGGTGGACGGCTCAATAGTACTAGACATCTGTTTACATTTAGATGTTGTAACTTTATCAAGGCATGTGGAACAGTTAAGCAGGCTGATCTACCAGAACCTCCTCACAATAAACACAGGAGAGACTTAGTTAAGGAGGGAGAGCCCTCTAACGTGTCAGAGTCCTCCATCACTTGCGCTTATGGGAAGACTAACTTGATTTACAAAAAGGCACCTACCACCAATGGCCGGGGCACTCACCACCTCCTAGGACCTGGACTACAGAAACCGCTACGTCTCCTGTGCCACAGATCAACAGAGAAGGATAGATGGACACACCCAGACACATGGAATGCCTGGCAGGCCTGCCCCTGCACTAGGGAAAAAACACGCCAAAAATGGCCATGCAAGATTCCCCAAATAAACTGAAAGTTTCACACATTACCAGAGCCTCATCTCGCACATAACGCAGCAATGACACAATAAACAATTTAATGTATAACCCCCCCTGTTCAATAATCCCCCTTCCAGAAATATTAACCCTTGATTCTGTAAAGATAAAAAGGCGCCACACTGCGACCCTGTCTTCTATGTTATTATCATTAATAAAAAATGAAATGATCTTACCAGAATATACGCCGTGGAACAGGAACACGGCCCTTTAAGTGTGACAGTGTAGTAGCATCGCTCCTGACATGGACTTGAATGTAGAAAGCAGGCAGCAAAACTCGTCAACGCTGAGTGCTTATGTAACTATTAATATAGTCGGGATGGTTTCTGCATCTCCAGACTCTAACTTTTGCCCAAGCCCTCACTGAGAGGCTGACAGGACTACTTAAAACTCCAGTCCCACTGCGGAGAGTGCTACCCTCCATAAGAGACTACTCAGAAACTCCGGCACTCCTCTGCCATCCTCCTGTGACAAAAGGCAAAGAATGACTGGGGGATAAGAGAAGTGGGGGAGGTATTTAAGCCTTTGCCTCCTCTTGGTGGCCAGGGTCTTAATTCCCAATGAATGAATCCGTGGACTCTCCTCCCCTTTAGATGGAAATTAAAAATGTTTAGGATCTTATTTATATATGATAGTGAAAGGTTAATTTTGTTAGCCTTGTTTTGTATCCGGTGTGGATTTAATTTTGATATGGAGCCCTTTTAATCAACATGACTAAGGGGTAATTCCTAAAATGTTGTTGTGCAACTGCATTGCAATGGAATAAAGAATTGAAAGAATATACCTGGTGGTGTTGTATGCTTTTATTTATTGTGGATCATTTTAAGTGTCAGTGGGCATAGGATTGATAGTATTTTGCATTTGATTAATTTTCTGATGTGTAATAAGAGTTGATTTCTCAGTAAAACATTTTCCAGATTTAGAACATAAAAATACTTTCTCTCTTGTATGTATCTTCTGATGCTTAAGATTTGATTTCTGAACATGAAAATTTATCTCCTGTATGAGTTTTCTGATGTGTAATAAGAATTGATTTCACTCTAAAACATTTCCCACATTCAGAACATGAAAATACTTACTGTCCTGTATGAATTTTCTGATGTGTAATAAGATTTGATTTCCAAGCAAAACATTTCCCACATTCAGAACATGAAAATGCTTTCTCTCCTGTATGAATTTTCTGATGCACAATAAGGTTTATCTTCTGAGCAAAACATTTTCCACATTCAGAACATGAAAATGCTTTCTCTCCTGTATGAATCTTCTGATGATTAATAAGCTGTGCTTTCAAGGTAAAACATTTCCCACATTCAGAACATGCAAATGCTTTCTCTCCTGTATGAATTTTCTGATGCTTAATAAGAGTTGATTTATCATTAAAACATTTCTCACATTCAAAACATGCAAATGCTTTCTCTCCTGTATGAATTGTTTGATGTCTAATAAGATATGATTTCTGAGTAAAACCTTTCCCACATTCAGAACATGGAAATTCTTTCTCTCCTGTGTGAAATTTGTAATGAGCAGTAAGATTTGCTTTCCAAGCAAAACATTTCCCACATTCAGAACATGAAAATGTTTTCTCTCCTGTATGATTTTTCTGATGCACAATAAGTTGTATCTTCTGAGCAAAACGTTTCCCACATTCAGAACATAAAAATGCTTTCTCTCCTGTATGAATCTTCTGATGCCTAATAAGCTGTGCTTTCAAGGTAAAACATTTCCCACATTCAGAACATGAAAATGCTTTCTCTCCTGTATGAATTTTTTTATGCTTAATAAGCGTTGATTTATCAGTAAAACATTTCTCACATTCAGAACATGCAAATGCTTTCTCTCCTGTATGAATTTTCTGATGTCTAATAAGATATGAATTCTGAGTAAAACCTTTCCCACATTCAGAACATGCAAATGTTTTCTCTCCTGTATGAATTTTATGATGTCTAAAAAGAGTTGATTTATCAGTAAAACATTTCCCACATTCAGAACATAAAAACGTTTTTTCTCCTGTATGAATTTTCCAATGCCTTAAAAGATTTGATTTCCTGGTAAAACATTTTCCATATTCACAGCATACATTTCCCACGTTGCTTCTCTGATTTTGAAGAAGATTAAAAGAAGTATCTGTACTTTCAACATGACTAGGATTACTGCAGTTTGCAAATTCACCTGTTGATAAGAAATACAATTGGATTATTGTTAGTTATTAATTATATAAATATTATCTCATGAGGACATTTTAACTGTTTTGATTGAGTGTCTACCACAAGATTAAGGAGCAGGCTATGACCCCTACACCTTACCTTAGCTTTATGCTGTTTACTAGACATTAATGAATATTTTATATTTATTTTACAGCAAACATTTAAAAAATCATGTAACAAATACATTTTTGAGACACTCTCAGATCCAAATATTGTACAGAATTAGCAAAATACATAAAAATCACATATACAAAATCTCTAACAAACCACTATTCTAATATTAGCAAACATTCAACTAAAAACATAATTTATGCTTACAAATTATTTTTTTTCATGGTGGTGAGAGTCCACAATTCTTTACTCTTAGGAATTACTCTTCTCTGCCACTAGGAGTAAGCAAACACTCCCAAACTCTAAGAGCCCTTTAAAACCCCTCCCACTGTTAAGAAAAACATAATTTATGCTTACCAGATAAATTCCTTTGCTTCCTGGCAGAGAGAGTCCACAACTTCATTCCTTACTGTAGGGAAATACAACACCTGGCCACCAGGAGAAGGCAAAGACACCCCAGCCAAAGGCTTAACTATCCCTCCCACTTCCCCATCCCACAGTCATTCTGCCAAGAGAACAAGGAAAAGTTGGAGAAACATCAGGGTATTAAAGGTGCCAGAAGAAATAATATAAAAAGGCAGCCACCCATCAAAAAAATAAATTACGGACCGGGTCATGGACTCTCCCTGCCAGGAAGGAAAGGAATTTATCTGGTAAGCATAAATTATGTTTTCCTTCTATAAGGCAGGGAGAGTCCATGACTTCATTCCCTACTGTTGGGAAAACTATACCCAAGCTCCAGAGGACACTGAAGGAATAACAGGAGGGAACAAAAAAGAGGCAGACCCTATTCTGAGGGCACCACAGCCTGCAAAACTTCTCCCGAAACCTGCTTCAGCCGAAGCAAACACATCAGACTTGTAGTAATAAATGTGACAATAGTCACTAGAGGGCGCTATAGGACAATATATGCTACATGGAAGTATTAAAACATCCCTCAGATAGAACTCACAATAAATATTTACGATATTAAATAATATTCCACACAATCATGTAACTAATATAGAACAAAATGACCCCTTACTGGGATCAAAATATTATAAGTGCTATTGCTATTAATAATAATGCAATACATATAAATTAAAAATAAAAAATATTAAAAATAAGAAGCTGCTCCTCTTAAACCATATGCTCTGAAAAAGCTATGAGATAATACAGAAGAATGTGTGGACACACAAGAGGGTGCTAGAAAAATACTGATTTGAACAGAAATACATCAGAATATAATGGGATGTCCAGTACCTGTCTAAAATTGTAAGTGCAATGTGGGAATGGAAAGTGGCCCCTCACTAAGTTTTAATAAATCATTATAAATCAGTCCACAATAATGTAATCTAGAAGGACCAGTCCGTAATTAGTCAAAGAATTCCGTCGACAACGATGGAATCACAGATCTCTGCAGACTCCTTCTTTCCCTCTCAAGCAGCAGGTAAATCTGTGGAGGTGGGAGACACACAGAAGCGACCAATGTGTGTATCCACAGCAATAATAGCCCAAACAAGTATTCTATGCCCAGGGTACTCACACTCTTGCTGAGCACACCAATGTGCTAGTAGAAACGGACTGGTTATCGGAGCAAACCAGCTTGCTCTCTCAGGTGAACACTCTCCCTGCAGCCGTGAACACTCTCCTGGCAGCTTGCCTACTCCGATAGTACTACTCCAAGCAGCGGTCAGGAATACTCGGCTTACAGGTTTCCCCCCAACGGAATGGTAATGAGATCGCTCACTTGTTTTAAGGAATCACAAACAATGATATAAAAACAAGTCCTTTAATCATTGCTACAAACAGTAATCCTTATTCCACAAGTGGTTAAAATATGTATTAATTGCTACGCGTTTCTCGGCTACAACTTGGCTGTTTCCCCAGGCATAATAAAACAAACATTTGAACCGGCTATATATTGCCGCTCATTACCAAACCTTAAAATGCTCCCTCCCCCCTCCCCGGCATGGGGGTGTGTAACATCTAACCAATGGCTGCTTGTCAGCCTCGAACTTGAACAACACTACATCATCTGAGCCTACCTATTCACTAATAATATAATGAACAGATACAATGTTGCTTTGCAAATCCTCATTCTTATAATAAGAGGAATTTATGTTTGGTTTGTAAATAGGAAATTTGGTGTAATTGAGGAATTCCTCTTATTATAAGAATGAGGATACTTGTTTTGAATAGCGCCTCTGCTGGAAGGTGAAGGTTTTCTGCATTTATATATAGACAACAATGAAGCAAAAAGTAGCATAAGTATTGTTACAATTAAATTGCATAAAGATAATAACAAACCCTAAATAACAATCAATTAACTGGTATATATATATATATATATATACACGAAATCCCTACCAATTAAAAAAGTTTTTTGAATATGGGGAAAACCAGAATTTAGTAAACACAATGGGCTTAAGAATTCTTTCAAAAATGCTGTTCAAATGCTTTAAAGAAAGCAGGCCATGTCCAACTTATCATTTAGACCTTCAGGTAGCTGGGTCCCCAAAATGGAAATCCACCTGCATTCTTTTTGTAGAAGGACTTTGCTCCATGACAGCAGTTGCGTCCCCTCTGTCTGTTTTCTCAAAATTTAGTTTGTATACCTAATATACTTGGCCATAGGCCCATTTTGTAAAAGGTTTCCAGAGAGGTGACCCCCTGTAGCTGTTTTGACCGTTTGAGTGTGGGAAAAAAACAGAATTTATGTTTACCTGATAAATTTCTTTCTCCTACGGTGTATCCGGTCCACGGCTTCATCCTTAATTGTGGGATATTCTCAATCCCTACAGGAAGTGGCAAAGAGAGCACACAGCAGAGCTGTCCATATAGCTCCCCTCAGGCTCCGCCCCCCCAGTCATTCGACCGACGGTTAGGAGAAAAAGGAGAACCATAGGGTGCAGTGGTGACTGTAGTTTACAAAAGATAAATTTAAACCTGACCAAAATGCCAGGGCGGGCCGTGGACCGGATACACCGTAGGAGAAAGAAATTTATCAGGTAAACATAAATTCTGTTTTCTCCTACATTGGTGTATCCGGTCCACGGCTTCATCCTTACTTGTGGGAACCAATACCAAAGCTTTAGGACACGGATGAAGGGAGGGAACAAGTCAGGTAACCTAAACGGAAGGCACCACTGCTTGCAAAACCTTTCTCCCAAAAATAGCCTCCGAAGAAGCAAAAGTATCGAATTTGTAAAATTTGGCAAGCGTATGCAGTGAAGACCAAGTCGCTGCATTACAAATCTGTTCAACAGAAGCCTCATTCTTGAAGGCCCATGTGGAAGCCACAGCTCTAGTAAAGCGAGCTGTAATTCGTTCAGGAGGCTGCCTTCCAGCAGTCTCATAAGCCAACCGGATGATGCTTTTC
Organism: Bombina bombina; assembly: GCF_027579735.1. Classification (NCBI taxonomy): domain Eukaryota; kingdom Metazoa; phylum Chordata; class Amphibia; order Anura; family Bombinatoridae; genus Bombina; species Bombina bombina. Next base: position 857,590,021 of record NC_069502.1, read on the forward strand.
AGCCAGAAAGACAAAGAGGTCGCAGTCGCCTTTTGACCTCTCCTCTTGCCAGAATAGACGACAAACAAGGACGATGTTTGTCTGAAGTCTTTAGTTGCTTTTAGATAAAACTTTAAAGCACGAACCACATCAAGATTGTGTAACAGATGTTCCTTGTTAGAAACTGGATTAGGACACAGAGAAGGAACAACTATTTCCTGGTTGATATTCTTATTGGAAACCACTTTTGGAAGAAAACCAGGTTTGGTACGTAAAACGACCTTATCTGTATGAAACACCAGATAGGGTGTATTACACTGCAAAGCAGACAATTCAGAAACTCTTCTAGCAGAAGAAATAGCTACTAAAAACAAAACTTTCCAAGATAGTAACTTAATATCTATGGAATGTAGAGGTTCAAACGGAACCCCTTGAAGAACTGAAAGAACTAAATTTAGACTCCATGGAGGAGCCACAGGTCTGTAGACAGGCTTGATTCTGACTAAAGCCTGTACAAACGCCTGAATATCTGGCATGGCTGCTAGACGCTTGTGTAACAAAAAAGACAGAGCAGATATCTGTCCCTTTAAAGAACTAGCTGACAGACCTTTCTCCAATCCTTCTTGGAGAAAAGATAGAATCCTTGGAATCCTAATCTTACTCCATGAGTAACCCTTGGATTCGCACCAGCAAAGATATTTCCGCCATATCTTATGGTAAATTTTCCTGGTGACAGGCTTTCTAGCCTGGATCAGAGTATCTATAACTGATTCCGAAAACCCACGCTTAGCTAGAATCAAGCGTTCAATCTCCAAGCAGACAGTTGCAGAGAAACTAGGTTTGGATGTTCGAATGGACCTTGAATTAGAAGGTCCTGCCCCAAAGGCAGCTTCCATGGTGGAACCGATGACATATTCACCAGGTCTGCATACCAAGTCCTGCGTGGCCACGCAGGAGCTATCAGAATTACCGAAGCCTTCTCCTGTTTGATCCTGGCTACTAGCCGGGGGAGAAGGGGAAACGGTGGAAAGACATAAGCTAGATTGAACAACCAAGGTGCTACTAAGGCATCTACCAATGTCGCCTTGGGATCCCTGGACCTGGACCCGTAACGTGTAACTTTGGAGTTCTGGCGTGACGCCATCAGATCCAGATCTGGAATGCCCTATAGCTGGGTCAGCTGAGCAAAAACCTCCGGGTGGAGTTCCCACTCCCCCGGATGGAAGTCTGACGACTCAGATAATCCGCTTCCCAGTTGTCCACTCCTGGGATGTGAATTGCTGATAGATGGCAGGAGTGATCCTCTGCCCATTTGATGATCTTGGATACCTCCCTCATCGCCAGGGAACTCTTTGTTCCCCCCTGATGATTGATGTACGCTACAGTCGTCATGTTGTCCGACTGAAATCTGATGAATTTGGCCTCCGCTAGTTGAGGCCATGCCTGGAGCGCATTGAATATCGCTCTCAATTCCAAAATGTTTATCGGGAGAAGAGATTCTTCCCGAGACCATAGACCCTGAGCCTTCAGGGACTTCCAGACCGCGCCCCAGCCTAAGAGGCTGGCGTCGGTCGTGACAATGATCCACTCCGGTCTTCGGAAACTCATTCCCTGAGACAGGTGATCCTGAGACAACCACCAGAGGAGTGAGTCTCTGGTTTGCTGGTCCATCTGAATCTGGGGAGACAAATCTGCATAATCCCCATTCCATTGTTTGAGCATGCACAGTTGCAATGGTCTTAAATGAATTCGAGCAAAAGGAACCACGTCCATTGCCGCAACCATTAGTCCTATTACCTCCATGCACTGAGCTATGGAGGGTTGAGGAATGGATTGAAGAACTCGACAAGTGTTCAAAAGTTTTAATTTCCTGACCTCTGTCAGAAAGATTTTCATTTCTACCGAGTCTATTATTGTTCCCAGGAAGGGAACCCTTGTGAACGGGGACAGAGAACTTTTTCTATGTTCACCTTCCACCCGTGAGACCTTAGAAAGGCTAGAACAATGTCCGTATGAGCCCTTGCTTTGTGAAAGGACGACGCCTGTATTAAAATGTCGTCTAGGTAAGGTGCTACTGCAATGCCCCTTGGTGAAAATTCTGGGAGCAGTGGCCAATCCGAAGGGAAGAGCCATGAACTGGTAATGCTTGTCCAGAAAGGCGAACCTCAGAAACTGATGGTGATCTTTGTGGATAGGAATATGCAGGTACGCATCCTTTAAGTCCACGGCAGTCTTTTGGGAACTACAAACAGGTTTGAGTAAAATCCCAGTCCTTGTTCTGCTGTTGGAACTGGGTTTATCACTGCCATTTTTAAAAGGTCTTCTACGCAATGTAAGAATGCCTGTCTCTTTATCTGGTCTAAAGATAAGCGAGATATGTGGAACCTTCCCCTTGGAGGAAGGTCCTTGAATTCTAGAAGATACCCCTGAGAGACAATTTCTAGTGCCCAGGGGTCCGGAACATCTCTTGCCCAGGCCTGAGCAAAGAGAGAAAGTCTGCCCCCTACTAGATCCGGTCCCGGATCGGGGGCTACCCCTTCATGCTGTCTTGGTAGCAGCAGCAGGCTTTTTGGCCTGTTTACCCTTGTTCCAGCCTTGCAATGGTTTCCATGCTGGTTTGGGCTGGGGTGCGTTACCCTCTTGCCTAGTGGCTGTAGAGGTAGAAGCCGGTCCGTTCCTGAAATTGCGAAAGGAACGAAAATTAGACTTATTTTTAGCTTTGAAAGGTCTATCCTGTGGAAGGGCAGGGCCCTTTCCCCCAGTGATATCTGAAATAATTTCTTTCAACTCTGGCCCGAATAGGGTCTTACCCTTGAAAGGAATATTAAGCAATTTTGTTTTGGACGACACATCCGCCGACCACGATTTTAGCCAAAGCGCTCTACGCGCCACTATTGCGAAACCAGAATTTTTCGCCGCTAATTTAGCTAACTGAAAAGGGGCATCTGTAATGAAAGAATTAGCCAACTTCAGGGCGTGAATTCTATCCATGACTTCATCATAAGAAGTCTCCTTCTGGAGCGAGTTTTCTAATTCCTCAAACCAAAAAGCAGCTGCAGTGGTTACAGGAATAATGCAAGAAATTGGTTGAAGAAGAAAACCTTGTTGAACAAAAATTTTCTTAAATAAACCTAATTTTTTATCCATAGGATCTTTGAAAGCGCAACTGTCTTCTATTGGTATAGTTGTGCGCTTAGCTAGCGTTGAAACTGCCCCCTCTACCTTAGGGACCGTCTGCCACGCGTCCCTTCTGGGGTCAACAATGGGGAACATTTTCTTAAATATAGGAGGGGGAACAAAAAGGTACACCTGGCTTCTCCCACTCCTTATTCACTATATCCGCCACCCTCTTAGGTATCGGAAACGCATCAGTGTGTACTGGGACCTCTAAGAATTTATCCATTTTACACAATTTTTCTGGGACCACCAAAGGGTCACAATCATCAAGAGTAGCTAGGACCTCCTTAACTAGAGCGCGGAGGTGTTCTAGCTTAAATTTAAATGCTATGGTTTCAGGCTTTGCCTGCTGAGAAACTTTTCCTGTGTCAGAAATTTCTCCCTCAGACAGGCCCTCCCTCACCGCCAAGTCAGATTGATGTGAGGGCACTACAGATAAATTATCCTCTGCGTCTACTTGCTCATTTTTTTTCTGTATTTAAAACTGAGCAATCACGCTTCCTAGGAAAAGCTGGCAGTTTGGATAAAAATGCTGCGAGAGAATGATTCATTACTGCTGCTAACTGTTGCATAGTAATAGCAATTGGCGGGCTAGATGTACTGGGCATCGCTTGCGCGGGCATAGCTAGTGTTGACACAGAAGGAGAGGATAGTGAGCTATCCTCACTACCTTCAGCTAAAGAATCATCTTGGGCTATATCTTTAAGCGTGATTGTACGGTCCTTAAGCTGTTTGGACGCTATGGCACACTTCACACATAAATTTAATGGGGGAACCACCTTGGCCTTTGAACATACAGAACATAGGTTATCTGAAGGGTCAGACATGTTTAACAGACTTAAACAGATCTTTAATGCAATAAAAATTATTTTTGACAAAAACGTTACTGTGTCTTTAAATAATAAAAGTGCACACTTTATTACTAAAACATCAAAAAACCATCAAATAAACATCCGATTTTAATGAAATTTTCACCACAGTGTCTTAATGCTTTGAAAGGATTACACACAAATTTTCAGACCAATTAAGCCCTTAATGCCCAAACCGGAGCTAATAACAGCAATTAACCTGTTAAAAACACTACAGTACTATGCCACAGCTTCCACTGTGGCCTTTACCTTCCTTAGGGATTATTTTAGTAGGAAATAAGCCTCTCTGGAGTCTTTTCTGATGCCTCTGGACTCCCCACGTGAAGCTGCATGAACTGCCTAAGCAAAACAACTGCACAATTGAGGCTTGAAAATGAGGCCTCCTCCCTCTTCATTCCAGAGTGGAGGGGCCTTTCTGACTAGAATAGGTGTCCAAATAAGTGCCAGGTGCAAAATAAAACCCCAAAAGTGTTTTAAAGTCTGAAAAAACACCTTATTTATAGTGAAAACATGCTAAAAAGCAATCGATTTAGCCCACAATAGTGTCAACCAGCATAGAGCCCTTAATATAAACCATAATTTTATACAGAGTCTAAGAAAAATGGCTTACCTATCCCAGAGGGGTTTGCTGACAGTCTTCTAGCATTACTAGGTCTTGTTAGAAAAATGACTGATCATACCTGAAGCAGTTAAGCCTGCAAACTGTTCCCCCCAACTGAAGTTCTCTGGTTTCAACAGTCCTGCGTGGGAACAGCAATAGATTTTAGTTACTGGCGCTAAAATCCTATTCCTCTCGGCAGAAAACTTCATCACTTTCTGCTGCAGAGTAAATAGTACAAGCCGGCACTATTTTAAAATAACAAACTCTTGATAGAAGAATAAAAAACTACAACTAAACACCACATACTCTTTACCACCCCCGTGGAGATGCTACTAGTTAGAGCGGCAAAGAGAATGACTGGGGGGGGGCGGAGCCTGAGGGGAGCTATATGGACAGCTCTGCTGTGTGCTCTCTTTGCCACTTCCTGTAGGGATTGAGAATATCCCACAAGTAAGGATGAAGCCGTGGACCGGATACACCAATGTAGGAGAAAGTGGGAGCTCCTTAACGCTGGTTGGGCATTGCTGCCTAGGAGATAAGATTACAACATGGCTTTCATGCTGTCTGATGAAAATTGGGAAGCTGAACTTACAGCATCCCTGTCTATGTCAAGTTTGGAAGAGAATCAGGATAAAAGCAATACACCAGTGAATATCTATGGTGCTTTCAAAAATTATAAAAAATTACTTGTTAAACAAGTAAAACTAAGAGCTGAGACATCTAGTCTTGAAAACTATATTAAAACAAAAATTATACCCAGAGGCCTGCGCCTTAGGCTAGATCCTGGGACAAATCTAAGAGAGGATGAAGGAGGTGAGGAGTTCATGGAAGACTGGAATTCCAGTCTTTCTGACTGTTCCATCATTTTAATGAAAAAGATGGTCAAACGGAACAAAGAGAGACTAGAAAAAACTATAAGTCAGGCCTAGGAATCTTTAAAAGTGGTGAATATGTTCGAAACAAATTCAAACTTTGCAAAATTAAATGAGGAAATAAAGGAGCAAATAGCAAGGCTACAAAATTATATAAAACTCAGGAAAGGAAGAAAATTTTCTAGAGATAATGATGACTATAAAAACAATAAAGTTTATAGCTATCAATCTGCAAAGGGAGCTTACGATTCGGGAACAGATAGCTCAGATGTGGAGGCAGAACATCCTAGGACTAGCCCTGAAAATAAACATCCTTTTTTAGGGGAAGGAGGAGAGGCGGTAGGAAGAGAAGGAGGAGGGGGGACAAGTTCAAATTCAGGAGAGAGACGGTACCCCTCCAGACGACGCCAACAGGGCTACGAACAGAGCCAGAGGAATTACCCCCAGGGCAGACCCCGACGCTTTCGAAGTCGCAGGGGATTCTGAACCATGTGGAGAATGATCTACAAATCATTAACCTGTCTTCCTTTAAACTAGGTGTATCACACAGAGGTTCTTAAAAAAGGCCTGTCCTTTTGCCCTACAAACACTCTTGATAAGTTTAACTTTATCAAAGACCTTCATCTATTTGCTAGACGGATAGTTCTGTCCCAAATAATGAAAGGGAAGAGCAGACACTTAGTGGAAGATGTGTCCCTTACTAGAGAGGACAGGTCATCGATTGTAGATCTGCAAGATCTCTTGGCTGATAATGAAGGGAGCCAATACGACCCCTCACAAGCCTTGGATTCAAACTGTCCTAGAACGGTTAACTCCAACTTTAAAGCAAAATCAAAATATATGCCACAATTATCAATGGTACCTGCTGTGAATATATTCGTTAAGCAGGTAGAAAGAGAAGTAGCCGGCCTCTCTTTTACTGGCATAGGGGAAGACAACCTAACCAGGCCAGAAAGAAAAGCCCTTGAAGAGTTGATGAATGCAAAGGCCTAATTATAAAGCAGGCAGACAAGGGCGGCAATCTAGTCCTATGGGACGAGAGCATGTATGTCCTTGAGGCAAAACGGCAACTCTTGGATAAAAGTCAATATCAAAGTTTGACTTTCAATCCCACCTCTTCTCTTCAATTTTCTCTATTCAATATTTAAAAAAAAAAAAAAGCCAAAGATAGCCAAATAATCACTACAACAGAATTTAAATATCTATATCCTGAGCATCCTGTGATGCCGGTCTTCTATTGTATCCCCAAGATACACAAGAATTCTAGTAATCCACCTGGCCGCCCGATAATTGCAGGTATCGGTAGCCTTACAGAAAACTTGGGGAACTACATTGACCATTTTTTAAGACCATTTTTGAACACCATGCCATCTTTCGTTCTAGACACTGCAGACTTTCTAAGGAAAATCGATGGGTTGTCAGTTCCACAAGGAGCATGGCTGGTATGCCTAGATGTTGAAGGATTGTACTCATCAATCCCACATGAGGTAGGCATAAAAGCATGCAAGCATTATCTTATGACAAGAGGTACCAGCGTTCAGAAACACACAGATTTTGTTGTAGAACTCTTAACGTTTGTTCTTTCAAACAATGTGTTTATGTTCGACAATAAAATCTATAAACAAAAACGAGGTACTGCAATGGGTGCCACATGTGCCCCAACGTATGCTTGCCTACACCTCGGTATGTGGGAAATGGATGAGGTATTCCAGAATCCTCTCTTCGAGGAAAACATCCACATGTGGTTAAGATATGTGAATGGTGTCTTTCTGATTTGGGAAGGATCTGAGAACAATCTAAAAGAATTTGTCCGTATCCTCAACATCAATGAAAGTAATATTTCCCTAACCTTGCAGTATAGCAAGGTGGAAATATCATTTTTGGATGTTAATGTTAAGATTGAACAAGGTATGATTGTGACTGAGAACTATCGGAAAAGTACTGCTACTAACAGTCTTCTCTTAGCATCAAGTCATCATCCAACACATCTAAAAAGAGGTATACCAAAGGGGCAGTTTCTAAGACTCCGTAGAAACTGCTCGACCAAAGAAAGATTTTTTAAACATGCCACAGAGATGCAAAAGAGGTTCCTGGACAGAGGGTATTCGAAGAGAAATGTAAGAAGAGCCTTTAACTATGCAGCTCGCATAGATAGAACTACACTTCTTGTACAAAAAGAAAAGGTAGTAGATTCAAGAATAAGGCTAGTGGCAGATTATAACTGCCATTGGAATACCCTAAGAGGAATCCTGGCCAAAAATTGGAAAATCCTTGTAAGTGACATGGGAGTATCCCATGAGGTTGGGGAACACCCCAACATTACTGCTAGACGAGCACCCAACTTAAAGGATAAACTTGTAAAAAGCCAATATATTTCGGAAAACAAACAAACAGATTGGCTTACAAATTACAGGTCATCAGGTAACCACCCATGTGGTAGATGTGTGGCATGCAAGTATATGGTCAAGACGAAAGATTTTGGCACGCACACAGGAAAAAGATATAAGTTGAAACACTATGTCAACTGCAATACAGAAGGGGTCATTTACCTACTTTCTTGCAGTTGCCCACGGTTCTACGTGGGTAAAACGAGGAGAGCTATTAAGGACCGGATCACAGAACATCGCGATGATGTAAAAAACAAAAATCAGAAAAGTAATGTAGCTAAACATTACGAGTTGTTCCATGATTGCAATCCCGATTCTCTTAAATTCATTGGCATAGATAGGGGAATCACAAATGGTAGAGGAGGTAACAACGACAAAGTCCTTCTACAAAAAGAATGCAGGTGTATTTCCATTTTGGGGACCCAGCTACCTGAAGGTCTAAATGATAAGTTGGACATGGCCTGCTTTCTTTAAAGCATTTGAACAGCATTTTTGATAGACTTCTTAAGCCCATTGTGTTTACTAAATTCTGGTTTTCCCTATATTCAAAAAACTTTTTTAATTGGTAGGGATTTCGTGTATATATATCAGTTAATTGATTGTTATTTAGGGTTTGTTATTATCTTTATGCAATTTAATTATAACAATACTTATGCTACTTTTTGCTTCATTATTGTCTATATATAAATGCAGAAAACCTTCACCTTCCAGCAGAGGCGCTATTCAAAACAAGTATAAGAAGGGACTAATTGGTTTCTGCCATATACCGCCCTGACGAAGCCCGGTCTGTCTATCAGCCCTGCGGGTGAAACGCGCGTCGGCATTGGCTCAGCTGACCGGCCTACGTGGTGCACGCTATTGATACAGCCCTCTGGCCGCATGTATGGCGATACTTGCGGCTGAAACAAAAACACAGCTAATCTAAACTGGAGAAAGTACACAAGATAAGAGGACACATCTTGCTACAGTGATGGCTTTCCATACTTGAACAGAAACAAGGTCGTATATGTTTTACTACAGCTTGTTAATACGGACTTTAAGAATAGTCACAAACAATCCGTGATACTGTTGCTTTATCGGATAACATGCAGATGTGAATTTCTAAAGGCAGATTAAAAAATTAAAAGGCAAATTTTCAAAATAATGCTGAGTATGAGCAGATCATGATGGTATGACCGTGCTGAGGAGATGAATATCGCTGCTTGAACGCTATGCTAGCTATGTGAGGATAACACTCTAACCTGCTTTTTCACAATCATGCTTACTAATACCAACTCTACATGTGGCTTGATGTGACAGTAGTATAAGATTTACGGATAAATCTGAGGAAACGCTACTTTGTGTGTTTAACATCATTGTCTCAACACAGAATACTCTGCATTTGCCTATCTTTCCTGTCGCTGACTTTGCATGTGTGGCTATACATAACAGTGCTAATATGACACATACTGTCTAAAAATTTACTGCTGTTGGTAAACGAAACCTCAACATTTCTTTGCGACTACTGTGTAATCCAGGGAGCCATACCTATAGACCACTTAGATCCCGGTATTTATACCTCCTTCTGTACTGCCCAGTACTATACTCTCCTTAACTGGAGTACTGTGAGCAGTTGGGTGTAGTGAGTCTAAGTTCAGGCTTTCCCTGGAGAATTGATATATATCTTTTTTTTTTTTTTTTTTGGTTTTTAAAATACTTTATTGAAACACAAATGTCATACAAGGCATTAAATAGTATTTTGTGACAGTATACATTCGTAACCAATTTAACACTTATATCATGAAAAAGTCTCTCAATCTCGCCATCTTGTTGATGCACATTGTCCAACAAAGTGTCTGTTCCATATCTGTGATATAGGCTTTGGAGAGAGCAATTAGGTGAATGAAATTGGTCTAGAAACTTGTATAAATCTCTTTCTCACAACAGGGTAGGAAAAAATATGTTTTTTGAGACACAGTACATACTTGTTCTAGGAACACAAAACATCACTAATCTACAGGTTACCTGTTTCCCTGACACATCCATTGCATCTGTTTGCCAACATCTGCCTCTATGTCTTTATCTGCCCCACCAGCTAGACATGTGTGTGAGCCATGTGAAAGGTACCTAAGTCTCCCTTTGTGTTGTAAGATCCCATATTAGTCTACTGGGAAGTGTTGTTTCCATAAGAGTGACATTAGCTCGTGTGTTTCTATGGTGCCTGATTGTAGGTGATGGTATCTTTCCAAGTGGAGCAGATTTTCCACTTGTCCTTTCCACTCCTCTACTGTAGGTGGGGTGTCTGATTTCCAGTGTTTTGGTATAAGTGTTTTGGCGCTATTTATCATTAGTATTAGCAGAAGTTTGGCTATTTTGTTAGTGAGCTTGGGGAGAGACATGTATAAGAGTATTAAAGGATCATTGGGTATTCGTTCGCCTACCAAATCTGACATGTGTTTTAGAATCTCCATCCAGAAAATGTCCAATCTATCACAACTCCACCAAATGTGAGTCATGTTGCCTTCCCCCCCGCATCCCCTCCAACATTTATTGCTGGCTGTTTTATATATTTTGCATAGCCTGCTCGGTGTGAGATACCAGCGTGTGAGGAATTTGTAATTGGTTTCCAATATCCTGACCGAGATAGAGGATTTTTTGGTTGCAAGGAAAGCGCTTTGCCAATCTTTATTTGGAATTTCCAACCCCAACTCCTTTTCCCATGCTTTAGTGTAACCGGGTAATGTCTGCGAATTTCCTATCAATAGCTGTTTATATAGTGTTGAGATTAGATGCTTTGGTGTATCATTAGATAAGCAGAGGGTTTCAAATTGTGTCATCTTTCTGGTCAGGTGCTGTCTCTTGGGGTGTGTTAAAATAAAGTGGCAGGTTTGTCTGTATGAGTACCAGTTCAGTTTAATGTCCGGGTGTGATTCCGTTATCGTGTCTAGTGTCTTGATCTCTCCATCATCATGTTGGAACAAGGAGATAATTCTATTCTTAATGTGGGTACCCCTGAATTTTTGTTCATCTTTGTGTATCCAGTGTACGGCAGAGTTATGGCTAATGGGCGTCATGGGTGAAGTGGCACCGGATATGTGTGTTGTGGTATTTATTAATCTATCCCATGTTTGAAAGAATTCTTCCAAGACCTGGTAATGTTGGATATGCGGCGGTCTATCCTTGGCAGGGAGCCATGCTGCTATGCCAGCATTGCACATCCCCAATATATGTCTGTCTATTTGTACCCACTGTTTGTGGGTGCTGTTAGTGCACCACTCTACCAGATTTTGTAGTGCTATTGCAATTTTATACATAATGATATGTGGGACTCCCAATCCCCCGTTTTCTTTGGGTATATACATGGTTTGCCTAGCGATTCGGGGTCTGATATCCTGCCAAATAAATTGTTCTATCTTAGATTGGAGTTTGGAAATGTATTGCTGTGGGAGGTGTATTGGGACAGTTTGTAGTAGATATAGAAGTCTGGGGAGAACGTTCATTTTTACGACATTAATTCTACCCAGCCACGATATGGATTTGCTCCTCCAACTGGATAGATCTGCTATTAGTGTGTTTTCTAATTTTTTATAATTGAATTGGAATATCATGTTGGGGTCAGGTGATATATATATTCCCAGGTATTTTAGTTTTGTTTTTTGGATTTTAAGTGGGCAATTTTGTGTTAAGCGTTGAAACTCTGACTCTTCATATGTTAAATTTAGTAATTCGGACTTATTTGTATTTATTAGGAAGTGGGATACTTTTCCATAGTTCTGAAATACTTTTAGCGTTTCTGGTAAAGATGTCTCGATGTCTGTAAGCGTGAGCAAGACATCATCCGCATATAAAGCCAATTTATGTTCAGTGTCTCCTATCTGGATGCCTTTAATTAGTGGATTGCTCCTGATTTTCTGGGCCAGTGCTTCTATAGAAATAGCGAATAGTACCGGGGAGAGAGGGCACCCCTGTCTTGTACCGTTCTGTATACGTAATTTATCTGATAGGTTGCCATTTACCTTGATTCTTGCCCATGGGCATGTATAAAGGGAGAAAACGTAGTGTATAAATTTATCGCCAAATTTCATTTTGTGCAGAACTGCTTTTAAAAATTGCCAATTCACCCTATCAAAAGCTTTCTCAGCGTCCGTGGATATCAGGACCGCTGGGACTTTATTATATTTAACATATGATGTTAACTGTAGTACCTTTAGTGTATTATCTTTCGTTTCCCTTCCTGGGATAAAGCCTGTTTGATCTGTGTTCACAAGTTGGGGTAGATATCTATTTATTCTGTGAGCCAAGATTTTGGCGAAAATCTTAACATCAGAGTTTAAAAGGGATATAGGTCGGAAATTCTCTGGTCTATCTGGTTCCCTGCCTGGTTTTGGTAATACAGTTATGTGGGCTTCTAGCATGTTCTCTGTGAATCCATTAGAATTTAAAAGGGAGTTAAACATTCTGGCTAATGGGGTTAGTAAATGTTGAGGGAATGTTTTGTAGTATTTCATACTGAGCCCGTCTGGGCCTGGGCTCTTGCCACTTGGCATATCTTTTATGGCTTTTTTGATTTCCTCTACTGTTATCGGCATTTCTAAGCCCTTAGCCTCATCTGCATCTAGAGTAGGGAGTTCAATGTCTGAAATGAAATCTGCTATATTCTGCGGTGTAATCTCTTCTGTTAGGTTATATAGAGACTCGTAATATTTCCTAAACGTCTCTGCTATATTTTTGCTGTCTCTATGTACTGATCCTTGTTTATCTTTGATATAATGTATGTGCGTGTTCAAGTGTCTTCTTTTCAAGGCTTTTGCCAGTGAAGAACCTGTCTTGTCTCTTATGTCAAAATATTTTTGTTTTAGATAGGAAGCTTTCCTTTGGTATTCCTTAGTGAGGTAATTTTTCAGTGATTGCCTGGCCTTTTGGAGTGAGGTTAGTATGTCTTTAGATTGTGGGTTCAGTTTTTGCATTTTCTCCCAGTGCCCTATCTGTGCTAATGTGGAGTTCAAAAATTGCCTGTTTTCCTTTTTTTCTTTAGCCTTTCTTGCTATTAGCTCCCCCCTTACTACACACTTGTGTGCCTCCCATATAATTCTGTCCGATGTGTCAGCTGCCACATTTTCTTTGAAATAATCTGTCAGAGTCTTGTCTATTGCTTGCCTGTGTAGAGGGTCTCCTAACATGTGCTCATCTAGCCTCCAAATGTATGTTCTCGGTGGGATGTTCGGCCAGTCTATTGAACATTGCACCGGGGCATGATCTGCCCAGGTAGTAGGTAATATCTTAGAGTCCGTAATCATGGATAGTCCTGTCTGGTCTGAGAATATATAGTCTATCCTGGTAAACGTGTTATGTGGGTTTGAGTAAAATGTATAATCTCTGGTGTTTGTGTTCATTTCCCTCCAAACATCATGTATCTTGAGTTGGTGCATGTGGCTCTTGATGGTTTTAATTACCCGTTTAGATGTGCTAGTGGAGCCCGTAGATGTGTCTACCAGCGGGTCCATCGGGAAGTTGAGGTCCCCCCCTAAAAACAGTACTCGTTTGCTATGTACCAGCAGTGAATGAAACACTGTTTTAAATGTGTGGTGTTGGTCTTTGTTCGGTAGGTAGACATTTGCTATAGTGATTGGTCTGTTAAATAGAAGACCCACCAAAATGATGTATCTGCCATTTTTATCTTTCTCTACATATGTGGGTTGGAACTGAATTGTATTTTTGAACAAAATGCCCACCCCCCCTTTCTTTGTCACACCTGAGGCCAGATATGTGTTTCTGTACTTATGAGACAGCATTTTTGGCTCCTTGCCTCTCTTAAAGTGTGTTTCTTGTATCAACAGGATATCTCCTGTATTCTTGTACAAATCTCTAAACACCATAGATCTCTTTTCGGGGCTATTCAAGCCATTTACGTTTATCGAAGTGAGTGTGATAGTATGCATATTTAATGCCCCCGCTGCCTTTAGTGCGATAAAATATGCCTGTGTTATATATGGAGTGTGATGTCTTTTAATGTGTGATGTTCTGGTTGCACCTAGATGGTCTAGAAACTTGTCTGTTCCCAAATCTCTATATTAGTTCTGTGCGCAGTACTGTGTCTCTTGGTTCTATATGTCTGAAGAACTATTCCGCCAAATACCACAACTTGTATAAAATATAAACAATGATATATATCACTATTACTGTAGTTAACTAATCAACAATGTGTAAAACAAATATTAACAAAGTAAGTGCAATACTAAGGGTAGTATCCCCACCCCCAAGCAATTAACAAAACATTTTTAGAATAATATTAAACATACGACCTTAAGCTACCATGGCTGCTCCAAACAGAAAGTCCTATATCAGTTAGTTCAGTGTCCTGGTACCACTGTGTTAGTGGATTGTGCCTCTACAGAGGAATGTTGTGATGGTCTCATCTCCAGTGACACAGAAGCAGTGGGTCTGTCCCTATGTATCTTGTCACCTGTATAGTGGTCCTCTTCATCCGGGTGTTTGATATTTAGTTGTAATGTTTTGTTGAAGCGTGGTAGATCTTCTTGGGATTTGTAGATAACTGTGTTATTATCCTTTGTAGCAATAATGCAAACTGGGAATCCCCAGCGGTAGGGAATTTTCTCTTCTCTTAGGACGGATGTGATAAAGTGTAGTTCCCTTCTTTTTTGTAAGGTTGCTGGACATAAATCTGCAAAGATTTGTATGTGGATCCCTGCATGGGTAAATTTTTGCTTCTGTCTGGCATGTCGCAGAATCTCTTCTCTGTCTTTATGGTTGAGTAATTTTAAGATTATGTCCCTCGGCGGGGCTTTAGGGGGTGGTTTTGCACGCAAGGCTCTGTGTGCTCTTTCTATGCAGATGTCTGGGGAGTCATTCGTGCCTTTAAGAGTTCTGAACATATCTTGTAAACAACCCTCTATTGCATTTTGTTGTATTGTTTCTGGGACACCTCGTATACGAAGGTTGTTGCGCCTACCCCTATTGTCGAGGTCTTCAACTCTTTCCAGCAGATGGTGGATAGTATCTTCTTGTTCATAGGCTAATTTTGAGATATGCTGAATGTCCCTTTCAGTAGTGTTATGGTTTTCTTCCAGCATAGAGACTCTGTTAGTTACCTTAGATAAGTCTTTTTTAAGTTCGCCATACCATCCTTTAACTTCACCCAGAATGTCTTTTATGTCATCCTTTGTACACAAGTTTTTAATATCTTCCTTGGTTAGTGGGTTATTGTTTTCTGATTCTGGTGTCAGCTTTAGTGAGAGTTCTGATTCTTGCGTTGATGGCGCCTCCATTTCTGCGTTTGAGGTTACTGCTTCTTGGGCTTTTAAATACTGGTGAATTGGTTTGGATCTGTTATTTTTATCTGGTTTGTTCAGCTTGCGTCCGGGCATGACCACTAATTATATAACTTATAGAAGTGACATTCAGCAGTAGGCAAGTTACAGTCAAAAACACTCAAGTATAGTAATGGTTGAGGTCCCACGTGCTAAGTGTCTGCAACTGAATAGGCAGGATGCGCTGTTATATATCTTTATGAGAGTATTACTGTTGAGCACCAATATGATTAATAGCTGCGAGTGTGGGTACAGTCCTGAGCTGTTTTTATAAAAGATTGTGCACAAATCTTTGTTTTTATCTTTGTCTTGCGATTATTATAGAAACTTAATGTTTAGTCTCTATTCGGAGGTATCGGGTGAAATGGGTATTTACAGGCTCTGATAAGGTCTTTTGCGGCAGTCACCACCAAAGTGCTTATATCTGGGATTCACAGTTCATATATTCCAATATCATATTTTATTCCTCTATTCCGATACCTTTATTTGTTGATGCGCTTCCTCTGTGAACCTGCCGTGTTATTGGGCCCGTTATCTATGCCTGCGTATTATATTAGGTATGGGGGTTGGTGTATGCTGCCCGGGCTTCTCCCCCTCTTTTCCACCTCCCGGTATAAATTTATAAGGGCACCTCTTACCGCTTGTTGTGCTTCTAGCTGCCGAATTTCCACCTGTGCCTTTACTGTAAAAAGTATGGCGAAGCGCCACGTGGGTCTCGCGGTCCGTGCCTGTTGATGAGGGTGCTGTAATCCGGTTGCCACAAACTTCTGCCACTGTACTCCGTATGTCCCGGAGTATGTTAGTTGCCCTCGGGTCTCACTTTATAGGTGCCAGGTAGCCTTTTTATCTTTTGCTTGGGTAGTGGGGCCTAGGAGCTAGTGTGTTAAGCGGCCATCTCCCTGTGCGGCCAAGCTCCGCCCCCGATATATATCTTTTTATATATTTAAATGTGACTGTTTCTAACTATTGTGTCCTGCACCTGCGTGTAGTGCCTCTATAGGCCTCTTAGATCCCAAAGTTATACCTGCCCAGGATATACCTCTCCTACAGGGGTTCTGTGTGCAGCAGGATGTAGAGGCTTAATATAGGTACTCCTTACGATAATTATCCTTGGCTGTATTCTTGCATGTTATAGCGTATATGTGCACCCCTGACCGGTCAGGTTTAAACACCTACTTTAGTGTATGCCTAGATAGCATATGTTTTTCAATTTTAAAAATTTATTTTGGTATATTGTTACACATGTAATACAGTGTGTTGTACTTTGACTCTTGGGTAGTGGTTTTCACTCGGTGGGAGGAGCTTTCCTTCCACTATCAAATAAATTCTACTTTTTGAAATACTTTGGTCCACTGAGCTTAAATTCTCTAAAAGAGTGCTGAATACCCTGTCTTTTGTTCACCAGGATTATATTCCTGGTTATTTCTCCCTTTTATATATATATATATATATATATATATATATATATATATATATATTAGAATCGGTTTTAATTATAAGTAAATAAGAATTTGTTCCAGTTTAAATAAATAGACATTTAAGTAACTGTTCACATTAAGAATATAGGTATTTTTAGTGTCCTAATTAGAATTGTATTAGAATCAATTACAGCTAAATAGCTGAGTATATATATATTGTCCTATTGTTTACTAAGCACTGTTAAAAATTGTATCAGTCTAAATGTTCAGTGGTTTATAGTTTAATCTCATTGTGTTAATTGAATGAATGAAAGGCTGCTGTGAGTAAGGCTAATTTTAAGGGTAGACTTTTATGAATTTTGCATAGCATATTTGAATAGTTATTAAACGTGTATAATATTGACTCATATTCTGATTCTTACAAATATATATATTTCAATGTGTTCATAGATATTTACTAATAAAGAATTCAGGTATTTATATTAATTTTATTGTATTAGTATATGCATATTTGATTGTGGGTTTAGTTTAAAGAAAGATTGTTAAATATATTCAGTTATAACCCTGCCATATACTCACATATTATTTGGAGAGTACTGCTAAGATTCTTATAAATATACTGACACCATCTAACATGAAAGTGCATCCCACATTTCATGCGTCATTGCTAAAACCATACCATCATACCCGTGACTTACCCGCTGATACCTCTATTGATCTCTCAAATTTAGGAGAAGAATATGAAATACATTCCATATTAGACTCCAGACTTTACAGGGGTCAGTTACAGTATCTCATACATTGTAAAGGGTATCCGACCGAGGATAACTCATGGGAGCCTGCTAGCAATCTAACTGCTCCTAGATTGGTTTACCAATTCCACAGGAGACATCCCGACAGACCCCGACCCTGATCCTCGGAGATGATCCTAGAGGAGGGTGTTCTATCATATCCATTGTTATTTACCAACATAAGACTCTTTATCTTCTAATACTCATAGGAATAATCTCTTGTACGCCTTTAAGGGGAGGTACCACTAACCACTTAACCAGTATAGAGGCTCATCTCATCCTCTAATCAGAGCTTGGTATTGATACTTACCCAGAAGAATAATTTTCCTCTGAGCCATTGAACTTGAAACTTCAAGAATTCTATTTTGCTTATTGGTGCAAAAACCGCACTTAGTTACCTCCAACTGTGCTGCAGCTAACCGAGAATCTTGTTGGAAGCTTCCACTAGTCGCGGTGACGTCACACGCCGACATCCGGACTCAACACAGAACACCGGTGAGTCGACTTGCTTCTATCCGGATCATTCAGCTCTGCCCAGCAAGCTATGATTTCGGGACTTATGTATTAATGCTTGCATTTAGGATTTCAATCATCATCCGGGAACCAGTGACTTCTGGCGTGTCGCCAAAACTACTTTCCACTACAAACATCAACCGCTCTGTTTACACAGATTTACATCACTGTAAGCATATATGATTTGAGCTTAATAAACAAATGTATGTGATATTGTTTCAAACGGTGTATCTCTTATAAGCCTCTGCTGTATCATGAATGTTGCCACCTTTACAGCCATAGAGGTCTAGTATAGAGTAACACCTAAATTAAGGGAGTGTTTCTGCTTCATATGTTAAATATAATTCTAACATAACTCAAGCCTGGAAGCAGGAGTACTACCACACTTCTATAAGTACATTGGAGTTCTACTTACCCAAACTATATAAAAAACACCAAATCTACAGTTGCAGTTCAAAATCCTAATTGGAAGTGTATCTATCTCTTTCAGGGTATACAAAAATCAATATAAAATACTCAAACTACTGACAGTCATTTTGCTTATTTTTGAAAATTATTTTAAAATACATCCCAGCAATTTTTAAACATTTTTTATGCAAACTATTTTTACTTAATTAGTCCTTTTAGAATATGCCCAGATCTCAATATGTTTTATGGCACTTTAATGACCAGACCATTTTTCCATTTTCTTACCCTTAAGGACAAGGGCTATTTTTACATTTCAGCAATGCTTGTGTTTAGCTGTAATTTTCCTCTTACTCCTTTACTGTACCCACACATATTATATACCGTTTTTCTCGTCATTAAATGGACTTTCTAAAGATACCATTATTTTCATCATATCTTATAATTTACTATAAAAAATTTTTAGAAAATATTAGGGGGAAAAACACACAGTTTTTTCTAACTTTGACCCCCAAAATCTGTTACAATTCTACAACCACCAAAAAACACCCATGCTAAGTAGTTTCTAAATTTTGTCCTGAGTTTAGAAATACCCAATGTTTACATGTTCTTTGCTTTTTTTGCAAGTTATAGGGCAATAAATACAAATAGCACTTTGCTATTTCCAAACCACTTTTTTTCAAAATTAGCGATAGTTACAGTTGCAAGAAAAAGTATGTGAACCCTTTGGAATGATATGGTTTTCTGCACAAATTGGTCATAAAATGTGATCTGATCATCATCTAAGTCACAACAATAGACAATCACAGTCTGCTTAAACTAATAACACACAAAGAATGAAATGTTGCCATGTTTTTATTGAACACACCATGTAAACATTCACAGTGCAGGTGGAAAAAGTATGTGAACCCTTGGATTTAATAACTGGTTGAACCTCCTTTGGCAGCAATAACTTCAACCAAACGTTTCCTGTAGTTGCAGATCAGACGTGCACAACGGTCAGGAGTAATTCTTGACCATTACTCTTTACAGAACTGTTTCAGTTCAGCAATAATCTTGGGATGTCTGGTGTGAATCGCTTTCTTGAGGTCATGCCACAGCATCTCAATTGGGTTGAGGTCAGGACTCTGACTGGGCCACTTCAGAAGGCGTATTTTCTTCTGTTTAAGCCATTCTGTTGATTTACTTCTATGCTTTGGGTCATTGTCCTGTTGCAACACCCATCTTCTGTTGAGCTTCAGCTGGTAGACAGATGGCCTTAAGTTCTCCTGCAAAATGTCTTGATAAACTTGGGAATTCATTTTTCCTTCGATGATAGCAATCTGTCCAGGCCCTGACGCAGCAAAGCAGCCACAAACCATGATGCCCCCACCACCATACTTCACAGTTGGGATGAGGATTTGATGTTGGTGTGCTGTGCCTCTTTTTCGCCACACAGAGTGTTGTGTGTTTCTTCCCAACAACTCAACTTTGGTTTCATCTGTCCACAGAATATTTTGCCAGTACTACTGTGGAACATCTAGGTGCTCTTGTGCAAACTGTAAACGTGCAGCAATGTTTTGTTTGGACAGCAGTGGCTTCCTCTGTGGTATCCTCCCATGAAATCCATTCTTGTTTAGTGTTTTACATATTGTAGATTCGCTAACATGGATGTTAGCATTTGCCAGTGACTTTTGTAAGTCTTTAGCTGACACTCTAGGATTCTTCTTCACCTCATTGAGCAGTCTGCGCTGTGCTCTTGCAGTCATCTTTACAGGACGGCTACTTCTAGGGAGAGTAGCAGCAGTGCTGAACTTTCTCCATTTATAGACAATTTGTCATACCGTGGACTGATGAACAGCAAGGCTTTTGGAGATACTTTTATAACCCTTTCCAGCTTTATGCAAGTCAATTCTTAATCGTAGGTCCTCTGAAAGCTCTTTTGTGCGAGGCATCATTCACATTAGGCAATGCTTCTTGTGAAAAGCAAACACAGAACTGGTGTGTGTTTTTTATAGGGCAGGGCAGCTGTAACCAACACCTCCAACTCACTCCAATTAGCTCTTGGAGAAAGTCTGCCAGTACTAAAATAAAAGGTGTTTTTTTTTAAATGTTTTTTATCTATTCAGCTGTGATGGACCCCCCCCTTAGTGCCCAACCTCCCTGATCCCCCCCAAATAGCTCTTTAACCCTCCCCCCCTATTTGCCGCCATCTTGGGTACTGGCAGCTGTCTGCCAGTACCCAGTTTGCCCCCCAAAACAAAGTTTTTATTTATTTTTATAAAGGATAGCTTTTTCTGTAGGGTAGCTGCCGCCCTTCCTCCTCCCCCTCCCAGATCCTTTGATTTTTATTGATATTTGTATTCCCCCAACTCCCTCTCATGCTGCAATTCCCAGGATCATTGGTGGCAGTGCACATTGCACTTACAGGAACCGGATGCCTGGTAGCGATGGGCCGCCCACCCGCCTCCCTGCTAAGCTCCCACCCACCAACGATCGGCACCATCGCTACCGGTGCAGAGAGGGCCGCTCTCTCTGCATCGGATGCTTGAAAAAGGGTATTGCAGGATGCCTTAATATCGAGGCATCACTGCAATACCCTGAGAGCTGCTGGAAATGATTGTAATCGCTTCCAGTACTCAATTAGACCAAGGACGTGCCAGGTACGTCCATTGTCACTAACTGACAGTTTTTGCAGGACGTACCTGACACGTCCTTGGTCGTTAAGGGGTTAAGCCATAAAGCCATTCTGGAAAGGACTGCTAAACTTCCAGACCCGAAGAAATCTATAAAAGCCCACCCACCTCATCAGTACCTAAGTGTTAGGAAAATAAATTAGAGCAATCAAAATAGAAGCAGGTAAAAAAACAAAAACAAATTATGCTTACCTGAGATTTTCCTTTTCTTCTGATGGAAAGAGTCCACAGCTGCATTCATTACTTTTGGGAAATAAGAACCTGGCCACCAGGAGGAAGCAAAGACACCCCAGCCAAAGGCTTAAATACTCCTCGCACTTGCCTCATCACCCAGTCATTCTGTCGAGGAACAAGGAACAGTAGAAGAAATATCAGGGTGAAAAGGTGCCAGAAGAATAAAAAACAAAGACGCCCCACATAAAAAAAAGACGTGTGGGGAGCTGTGGACTCTTTCCATCGGAAGAAAAGAAAATGATCAGGTAAGCATAATTTATGTTTTTCTTCCTAAATGGAAAGAGTCCACAGTTGCATTTATTACTTTTGGGAAAACAATACCCAAGCTATAGTGGACACTGAATGCCAAAACGGGAGGGTACAATAGGCAGCCCATTCTGAGGGCACCAGGCCTGAAAACCAATACCCAACAAAAAACCCTGCTTCGTCCGAAGCCGAGAAAACAGAAAGGGAAAAAGCCCCAAGGACACTGACCAGCAAAAATCCCGGAAGCCTAGCTAGAGACCGCAACATCAGACACAACTGAGCCAACAGTCCTCCGGGAGACACCGTCGCCCAACAGTCGGTCCCCCACCACACACCCCTTACTAGCGAAGGGAACCCCCGCCAAAACTCCCAAAGGAATAAGGCAAGGAAGAACCAAATGGAAACTGAAAGGTTACCACAAACTCCATAAAAGGAAAAAAACCCAAATCAAACCAACCTCGCAAGACCTAAATGGGCCCTGACCACAAGGGGAGGCAACCCCAATCCAAATAGAGACCACAAGGTTTAGAACCGGGTAGCAGAACAGAGCAAAAGTGCTCCCAACATCTTGCAAACGATTGGAAAAGTTAGCTAGCACACGATCAAGGCGCAAACAGCTGTAGCTGGTTTCAAAGAGCAACCCTTCATTTGCCAGGCAGCAAGTCAACCAGCGCCTAGGAACAACTGAAAAACAGAATTTATGTTTACCTGATAAATTACTTTCTCCAACGGTGTGTCCGGTCCACGGCGTCATCCTTACTTGTGGGATATTCTCTTCCCCAACAGGAAATGGCAAAGAGCCCAGCAAAGCTGGTCACATGATCCCTCCTAGGCTCCGCCTTCCCCAGTCATTCGACCGACGTAAAGGAGGAATATTTGCATAGGAGAAACCATATGATACCGTGGTGACTGTAGTTAAAGAAAATAAATTATCAGACCTGATTAAAAAACCAGGGCGGGCCGTGGACCGGACACACCGTTGGAGAAAGTAATTTATCAGGTAAACATAAATTCTGTTTTCTCCAACATAGGTGTGTCCGGTCCACGGCGTCATCCTTACTTGTGGGAACCAATACCAAAGCTTTAGGACACGGATGAAGGGAGGGAGCAAATCAGGTCACCTAAATGGAAGGCACCACGGCTTGCAAAACCTTTCTCCCAAAAATAGCCTCAGAAGAAGCAAAAGTATCAAACTTGTAAAATTTAGTAAAAGTGTGCAGTGAAGACCAAGTCGCTGCCTTACATATCTGATCAACAGAAGCCTCGTTCTTGAAGGCCCATGTGGAAGCCACAGCCCTAGTGGAATGAGCTGTGATTCTTTCAGGAGGCTGCCGTCCGGCAGTCTCATAAGCCAATCTGATGATGCTTTTAATCCAAAAAGAGAGAGAGGTAGAAGTTGCTTTTTGACCTCTCCTTTTACCAGAATAAACAACAAACAAGGAAGATGTTTGTCTAAAATCCTTTGTAGCATCTAAATAGAATTTTAGAGCACGAACAACATCCAAATTGTGCAACAAACGTTCCTTCTTTGAAACTGGATTCGGACACAAAGAAGGCACGACTATCTCCTGGTTAATGTTTTTGTTAGAAACAACTTTCGGAAGAAAACCAGGTTTAGTACGTAAAACCACCTTATCTGCATGGAACACCAGATAAGGAGGAGAACACTGCAGAGCAGATAATTCTGAAACTCTTCTAGCAGAAGAAATTGCAACCAAAAACAAAACTTTCCAAGATAATAACTTAATATCAACGGAATGTAAGGGTTCAAACGGAACCCCCTGAAGAACTGAAAGAACTAAATTGAGACTCCAAGGAGGAGTCAAAGGGTTGTAAACAGGCTTGATTCTAACCAGAGCCTGAACAAAGGCTTGAACATCTGGCACAGCTGCCAGCTTTTTGTGAAGTAACACAGACAAGGCAGAAATCTGTCCCTTCAAGGAACTTGCAGATAATCCTTTCTCCAAACCTTCTTGAAGAAAGGATAGAATCTTAGGAATTTTTACCTTGTCCCAAGGGAATCCTTTAGATTCACACCAACAGATATATTTTTTCCATATTTTGTGGTAAATTTTTCTAGTTACAGGCTTTCTGGCCTGAACAAGAGTATCAATGACAGAATCTGAGAACCCTCGCTTTGATAAGATCAAGCGTTCAATCTCCAAGCAGTCAGTTGGAGTGAGACCAGATTCGGATGTTCGAACGGACCTTGAACAAGAAGGTCCCGTCTCAAAGGTAGCTTCCATGGTGGAGCCGATGACATATTCACCAGGTCTGCATACCAAGTCCTGCGTGGCCATGCAGGAGCTATCAAGATCACCGATGCCCTCTCCTGATTGATCCTGGCTACCAGCCTGGGGATGAGAGGAAACGGCGGGAATACATAAGCTAGTTTGAAGGTCCAAGGTGCTACTAGTGCATCTACTAGAGTCGCCTTGGGATCCCTGGATCTGGACCCGTAGCAAGGAACCTTGAAGTTCTGACGAGAGGCCATCAGATCCATGTCTGGAATGCCCCACAATTGAGTAATTTGGGCAAATATTTCCGGATGGAGTTCCCACTCCCCCGGATGAAATGTCTGACGACTCAGAAAATCCGCTTCCCAATTTTCCACTCCTGGGATGTGGATTGCAGACAAGTGGCAGGAGTGAGTCTCCGCCCATTGAATGATTTTGGTCACTTCTTCCATCGCCAGGGAACTCCTTGTTCCCCCCTGATGGTTGATGTACGCAACAGTCGTCATGTTGTCTGATTGAAACCGTATGAACTTGGCCTTTGCTAGCTGAGGCCAAGCCTTGAGAGCATTGAGTATCGCTCTCAGCTCCAGAATATTTATCGGTAGAAGAGATTCTTCCCGAGACCAAAGACCCTGAGCTTTCAGGGGTCCCCAGACCGCGCCCCAGCCCACCAGACTGGCGTCGGTCGTGACAATGACCCACTCTGGTCTGCGGAAGCTCATCCCCTGTGACAGATTGTCCAGGGACAGCCACCAACGGAGTGAATCTCTGGTCCTCTGATTTACTTGTATCGTCGGAGACAAGTCTGTATAGTCCCCATTCCACTGACTGAGCATGCACAGTTGTAATGGTCTTAGATGAATGCGCGCAAAAGGAACTATGTCCATTGCCGCTACCATCAAACCTATTACTTCCATGCACTGCGCTATGGAAGGAAGAGGAACAGAATGAAGTATTTGACAAGAGTTTAGAAGTTTTGATTTTCTGGCCTCTGTCAGAAAAATCCTCATTTCTAAGGAGTCTATTATTGTTCCCAAGAAGGGAACCCTTGTTGACGGAGATAGAGAACTCTTTTCTACGTTCACTTTCCATCCATGAGATCTGAGAAAGGCCAGGACAATGTCCGTGTGAGCCTTTGCTTGAGGAAGGGACGACGCTTGAATCAGAATGTCGTCCAAGTAAGGTACTACTGCAATGCCCCTTGGTCTTAGCACCGCTAGAAGGGACCCTAGTACCTTTGTGAAAATCCTTGGAGCAGTGGCTAATCCGAACGGAAGTGCCACAAACTGGTAATGCTTGTCCAGGAATGCGAACCTTAGGAACCGATGATGTTCCTTGTGGATAGGAATATGTAGATACGCATCCTTTAAATCCACCGTGGTCATGAATTGACCTTCCTGGATGGAAGGAAGAATTGTTCGAATGGTTTCCATTTTGAACGATGGAACCTTGAGAAACTTGTTTAGGATCTTGAGATCTAAGATTGGTCTGAATGTTCCCTCTTTTTTGGGAACTACGAACAGATTGGAGTAGAACCCCATCCCTTGTTCTCCTAATGGAACAGGATGAATCACTCCCATTTTTAACAGGTCTTCTACACAATGTAAGAATGCCTGTTTTTTTATGTGGTCTGAAGACAATTGAGACCTGTGGAACCTCCCCCTTGGGGGAAGCCCCTTGAATTCCAGAAGATAACCTTGGGAGACTATTTCTAGCGCCCAAGGATCCAGAACATCTCTTGCCCAAGCCTGAGCGAAGAGAGAGAGTCTGCCCCCCACCAGATCCGGTCCCGGATCGGGGGCCAACATCTCATGCTGTCTTGGTAGCAGTGGCAGGTTTCTTGGCCTGCTTTCCTTTGTTCCAGCCTTGCATTGGTCTCCAGGCTGGCTTGGCTTGAGAAGTATTACCCTCTTGCTTAGAGGACGTAGCACTTGGGGCTGGTCCGTTTCTGCGAAAGGGACGAAAATTAGGTTTATTTTTGGCCTTGAAAGACCTATCCTGAGGAAGGGCGTGGCCCTTGCCCCCAGTGATATCAGAGATAATCTCTTTCAAGTCAGGGCCAAACAGCGTTTTCCCCTTGAAAGGAATGTTAAGCAATTTGTTCTTGGAAGACGCATCCGCTGACCAAGATTTTAACCAAAGCGCTCTGCGCGCCACAATAGCAAAACCAGAATTTTTCGCCGCTAACCTAGCCAATTGCAAAGTGGCGTCTACGGTGAAAGAATTAGCCAATTTGAGAGCACGAATTCTGTCCATAATCTCCTCATAAGAAGAAGAATTATTATTGAGCGCCTTTTCTAGCTCATCGAACCAGAAACACGCGGCTGTAGTGACAGGAACAATGCATGAAATTGGTTGTAGAAGGTAACCTTGCTGAACAAACATCTTTTTAAGCAAACCTTCTAATTTTTTATCCATAGGATCTTTGAAAGCACAACTATCTTCTATGGGTATAGTGGTGCGTTTGTTTAGAGTAGAAACCGCCCCCTCGACCTTGGGGACTGTCTGCCATAAGTCCTTTCTAGGGTCGACCATAGGAAACAATTTTTTAAATATGGGGGGAGGGACGAAAGGTATACCGGGCCTTTCCCATTCTTTATTTACAATGTCCGCCACCCGCTTGGGTATAGGAAAAGCTTCGGGGGGCCCCGGGACCTCTAGGAACTTGTCCATTTTACATAGTTTCTCTGGAATGACCAAATTCTCACAATCATCCAGAGTGGATAACACCTCCTTAAGCAGAGCGCGGAGATGTTCCAATTTAAATTTAAATGTAATCACATCAGGTTCAGCTTGTTGAGAAATTTTCCCTGAATCTGAAATTTCTCCCTCAGACAAAACCTCCCTGGCCCCCTCAGACTGGTGTAGGGGCCCTCCAGAACCAATATCATCAGCGTCCTCATGCTCTTCAGTATTTTCTAAAACAGAGCAGTCGCGCTTTCGCTGATAAGTGGGCATTTTGGCTAAAATGTTTTTGATAGAATTATCCATTACAGCCGTTAATTGTTGCATAGTAAGGAGTATTGGCGCGCTAGATGTACTAGGGGCCTCCTGTGTGGGCAAGACTGGTGTAGACGAAGGAGGGGATGATGCAGTACCATGCTTACTCCCCTCACTTGAGGAATCATCTTGGGCATCATTTTCTCTAAATTTTGTGTCACATAAATCACATCTATTTAAATGAGAAGGAACCTTGGCTTCCCCACATTCAGAACACAGTCTATCTGGTAGTTCAGACATGTTAAACAGGCAAAAACTTGATAACAAAGTACAAAAAACGTTTTAAAATAAACCGTTACTGTCACTTTAAATTTTAAACTGAACACACTTTATTACTGCAATTGCGAAAAAGTATGAAGGAATTGTTCAAAATTCACCAAAATTTCACCACAGTGTCTTAAAGCCTTAAAAGTATTGCACACCAAATTTGGAAGCTTTAACCCTTAAAATAACGGAACCGGAGCCGTTTTTATATTTAACCCCTTTACAGTCCCTGGTATCTGCTTTGCTGAGACCCAACCAAGCCCAAAGTGGAATACGATACCAAATGACGCCTTCAGAAAGTCTTTTCTATGTATCAGAGCTCCTCACACATGCATCTGCATGTCATGCTTCTCAAAAACAAGTGCGCAATACAGGCGCGAAAATGAGACTCTGCCTATGATTAGGGAAAGCCCCTAGAGAATAAGGTGTCCAATACAGTGCCTGCCGGTTATTTTACAAAATTCCCAAGATTAAAATAATTCCTCAAGGCTATGGAGTATAAAAACAGAATTTATGTTTACCTGATAAATTTCTTTCTCCAACGGTGTGTCCGGTCCACGGCGTCATCCTTACTTGTGGGATATTCTCTTCCCCAACAGGAAATGGCAAAGAGCCCAGCAAAGCTGGTCACATGATCCCTCCCAGGCTCCGCCTACCCCAGTCATTCGACCGACGTTAAGGAGGAATATTAGCATAGGAGAAACCATATGGTACCGTGGTGACTGTAGTTAAAGAAAATAAATTATCAGACCTGATTAAAAAAAAAAAAACCAGGGCGGGCCGTGGACCGGACACACCGTTGGAGAAAGAAATTTATCAGGTAAACATAAATTCTGTTTTCTCCAACATAGGTGTGTCCGGTCCACGGCGTCATCCTTACTTGTGGGAACCAATACCAAAGCTTTAGGACACGGATGAAGGGAGGGAGCAAATCAGGTCACCTAAATGGAAGGCACCACGGCTTGCAAAACCTTTCTCCCAAAAATAGCCTCAGAAGAAGCAAAAGTATCAAACTTGTAAAATTTGGTAAAAGTGTGCAGTGAAGACCAAGTCGCTGCCCTACATATCTGATCAACAGAAGCCTCGTTCTTGAAGGCCCATGTGGAAGCCACAGCCCTAGTGGAATGAGCTGTGATTCTTTCGGGAGGCTGCCGTCCGGCAGTCTCGTAAGCCAATCTGATGATGCTTTTAATCCAAAAAGAGAGAGAGGTAGAAGTTGCTTTTTGACCTCTCCTTTTACCTGAATAAACAACAAACAAGGAAGATGTTTGTCTAAAATCCTTTGTAGCATCTAAATAGAATTTTAGAGCGCGAACAACATCCAAATTGTGCAACAAACGTTCCTTCTTTGAAACTGGTTTCGGACACAGAGAAGGCACGATAATCTCCTGGTTAATGTTTTTGTTAGAAACAACTTTCGGAAGAAAACCAGGTTTAGTACGTAAAACCACCTTATCTGCATGGAACACCAGATAAGGAGGGGAACACTGCAGAGCAGATAATTCTGAAACTCTTCTAGCAGAAGAAATTGCAACTAAAAACAAAACTTTCCAAGATAATAACTTAATATCAACGGAATGTAAGGGTTCAAACGGAACCCCCTGAAGAACTGAAAGAACTAAATTGAGACTCCAAGGAGGAGTCAAAGGTTTGTAAACAGGCTTAATTCTAACCAAAGCCTGAACAAAGGCTTGAACATCTGGCACAGCTGCCAGCTTTTTGTGAAGTAACACCGACAAGGCAGAAATCTGTCCCTTCAGGGAACTTGCCGATAATCCTTTTTCCAATCCTTCTTGAAGGAAGGATAGAATCCTAGGAATCTTAACCTTGTCCCAAGGGAATCCTTTAGATTCACACCAACAGATATATTTTTTCCAAATTTTGTGGTAAATCTTTCTAGTTACAGGCTTTCTGGCCTGAACTTGAAATAAAACCGTTACTGTCACTTTAAATTTTAAACTGAACACACTTTATTACTGCAATTGCGAAAAAACATGAAGGAATTGTTCAAAATTCACCAAACTTTCACCACAGTGTCTTAAAGCCTTGAAAATATTGCACACCAATTTTGGAAGCTTTAACCCTTAAAATAACGGAACCGGAGCCGTTTTAAGCTTTAACCCCTTTACAGTCCCTGGTATCTGCTTTGCTGAGACCCAACCAAACCCAAAGGGGAATACGATACCAAATGACGCCTTCAGAAGTCTTTTATAAGTATCAGAGCTCCTCTCACATGCGACTGCATGCCATGCCTCTCAAAAACAAGTGCGCAACACCGGCGCGAAAATGAGACTCTGCCTATGCTTTGGGAAAGCCCCTAAAGAATAAGGTGTCTAAAACAGTGCCTGCCGATATTATTATATCAAAATACCCAGAATAAATGATTCCTCAAGGCTAAATAAGTGTTAATATCAATCGATTTAGCCCAAAAAAAGTCTACAGTCTAAATAAGCCCTTGTGAAGCCCTTATTTACAATCGTAATAAACATGGCTTACCGGATCCCATAGGGAAAATGACAGCTTCCAGCATTACATCGTCTTGTTAGAATGTGTCATACCTCAAGCAGCAAAGGACTGCAAACTGTTCCCCCAACTGAAGTTAATTGCTCTCAACAGTCCTGTGTGGAACAGCCATGGATTTTAGTTACGGTTGCTAAAATCATTTTCCTCATACAAACAGAATTCTTCATCTCTTTTCTGTTTCTGAGTAAATAGTACGTACCAGCACTATTTGAAAATAACAAACTCTTGATTGAATAATGAAAAACTACAGTTAAACACTAAAAAACTCTAAGCCATCTCCGTGGAGATGTTGCCTGTACAACGGCAAAGAGAATGACTGGGGTAGGCGGAGCCTGGGAGGGATCATGTGACCAGCTTTGCTGGGCTCTTTGCCATTTCCTGTTGGGGAAGAGAATATCCCACAAGTAAGGATGACGCCGTGGACCGGACACACCTATGTTGGAGAAATATGTTTATATATAAATCGATTTAGCCCAGAAAATGTCTACAGTCTTAAAAAGCCCTTGTGAAGCCCTTTTTTTCTTTCTGTAATAAAAATGGCTTACCGGATCCCATAGGGAAAATGACAGCTTCCAGCATTACATCGTCTTGTTAGAATGTGTCATACCTCAAGCAGCAAAAGTCTGCTCACTGTTCCCCCAACTGAAGTTAATTCCTCTCAACAGTCCTGTGTGGAAACAGCCATCGATTTTAGTAACGGTTGCTAAAATCATTTTCCTCTTACAAACAGAAATCTTCATCTCTTTTCTGTTTCAGAGTAAATAGTACATACCAGCACTATTTTAAAATAACAAACTCTTGATTGAATAATAAAAACTACAGTTAAACACTAAAAAACTCTAAGCCATCTCCGTGGAGATGTTGCCTGTACAACGGCAAAGAGAATGACTGGGGAAGGCGGAGCCTAGGAGGGATCATGTGACCAGCTTTGCTGGGCTCTTTGCCATTTCCTGTTGGGGAAGAGAATATCCCACAAGTAAGGATGACGCCGTGGACCGGACACACCTATGTTGGAGAAATGGAGACCAAACATCATCCGAACTCAGAACCCTGAGGAATTCAGGCAAAATTACATGTAGCAGACCTAGACGAAGGTAAACACCCGAGACAAGAACACGCAGCCATCCTCAGGATGACACAGAAGAAATACTTGCTAGAAGCGGCTACCAAAATGTAGAGCACTAAACCTCCACTACAGAAGGCACACTCTAGGCAACCGAAACCGCCAGACCTACAAGGAGAGCCCAGAACCTCAACGAGGACCAATGCGCCCCCAAGATCCAAGAAGAACAACGGCTCTCAGGACCTACCTCCAGCCGGGCCAGCCCAAGCATCGGCAGGTCTGAAACCAGGGGACCAGAAAAACCCCAGCTCAAACAACGAGCGGAAAAAAAAAATGGCACAGCTATTACAATAGTGCTCATGTAATGCTCGTGGAATATTCCTCTATCAGACCGAACTCGGCCAGCAGTCTTGTTATCCCGGCATCAAGCCGGAATGATAGGGAAAAACCCAGAGCAGAGAAAGTTAGTAAGAAGAGGAAGGCGGCACTCACCACAGGCTGGACAGTCCCCAGCGCAACGGCAGAACAGTCCAAGGACAAACCACTAAAATGGTCAGGCAGGCAGGATTTGGCAACAGTAAAGCAGTCCAAGGGCACACCACAAGAAAGGTCAGGCAGGGTTCGGCAACAAATAGGCAATCCAGAACAACAAGGGTTAATAAGCAGAGTAGTCAGACAGGCAGGATTCAGCAGCAGTATATCAATCCAGTAATTTAAGGGTTAAAGCAGACAGAGTAGTCAGACAGGCAGGGATCATACAGGAGTAGGCTTTAAATGAAAACAACGATCTATCACACCCAGGAGCACAGAAGGTAACACCTATACTTGGGCAGTGATAGATCATTGTGCTGACACTTACATAGGCGCAGGTTTCGCGCCAGGCGTCCGGACCGGCATCAGGAAGAGGGGAGCGTGCTGCGATGACATCAGTGCCGCACGCATCCGGATCCGACACAACCCCTAGCAACGAGCAGGGAAGGAGACGCTGCACCCCTAGCAACAGCTAGAGTGGCGTGGCGTGACAGCTCGGGTGCCAACCCGAAACACCACATGGAGACCGTCGACAAGGCCGTAGACCTAGAGATCTAGCTAAAGGCTCAACATAGACTCAAGGTGGAGCCAGCAACTCTCCAAATGGACAGAACAACCCAGAGAGCGTATCTCTCTCTCCGAAATAGGTTAACCCATCTATCCTAACCTCCTGAAGCCAGGAGAAGCCCTAAGATAGGGACCACACTTCTGAAAGAAGGATATAAGCCCCCCCCCAAGACAAAGTGGGCCGGCAAACGGGCCGGAAGGACAGAGCACCTGCCCCCAGGACACAGCCCTAGGCTGAACTGAGAGAACTAATCTCCAATGCCCTGACCTGGAAGGAATCCCCTGAAGAATTTAACTGGATAGCACACAGACAAGGTGCCATAGCTGCAGTGCTTCCACAGCGAACCCTTTTCTTGCAGAGCAGCGAAGTCCTCACACTATTTCAGCAAGCCGACCAAGGGAAACCGACCAATAGGCGAAAGGCAAGCCCAAGGGGCATCGGCACCCAGAAAAACCTGGCCAACTGAACCAGTTCAACTAGCCCAACCAAAGGACACTGCCCAAGTTTCTTGGAACTGGGGAACCCCGGACAAGCTCTAGATTCTAACAGTCCGGTACAACCCGCAACGGTATCCACAAAGGAAACGCTGAGTGAGAACCTCAGCCACCGGAAGAAATAGAGCGAGGAGAGGTCAGAGCCCCCAAATAAACAAGAACCCGGAAACTGAAATCCCCCATCTGAAATAAAACAAGACCCCCGAGAGATATCCCTACAATGTCCAAAGTAAAATGGACAACGAGAAACAACGAGTCCCGACCAAAAGACAAGACCACCTCTTGCCAGAGTCCAACGCTCCAAGAAACTAAGGAAGCAAAGACTGAAACAAGGTCACTAGAGCCCTATGCGCAACAGCCACAAGACGACCAAGAACAAGGGGATACCTCGAGGACAAGTCACTCGAACAAAAGGTAGTCTCCACATCACCCCCATAAAATCAGAGGAGAAGATGAAAGAAGGATGCAGAGAATCTCCCAGCTCCAGGGAAGAAACCCTAAACAGAGCTCAAGGAGACCACACTGCCCATGTCCCTACAAAAGAACCAACTCCCGAAGGGAACCAGGTCCCCCTAAGGAACCCGAAGTCCGAAAGGTCTCAAGAAGAGAACCACAGCAGGAACAAGTCCAAGGACAATTCCAGAGCCTCAGAAGGCCAAACCACTCAAAACAGCGGTAAGGAGGCGCTAAGCCCCCAATCCTCCCAAGAGAGGAAAGAAACTCTAAGCCCCGAGGAAAGCGGAGCAAAGAGAGTGACGCAGCGGAACTCCACTGACCCATCACCAGATTGAATGCTGAATAAGGACTGACACAATCTTTCCAGCCATACTGATTATTTTAGAGTGTTTAGCTTGTTTAGAAAAACAAGAAAACACACAAATAATAATGTGAGCACTCAGCACCCCACCGGACCAGCCAGGCAGAACAGGCGCCACGTGTCTGAATAAGCCACAGGACAGAAGATCTGAATCCCAGCAGGACCAGACGCAGCTGGGGTCATAACTGTCAAGTTGGCTAAATCCTCCCTCAGAGGGGAAGGTAAAACAGACAAACCTAGGACTAACGTATCCCTTAGCAAACTTCCAAAGAAGCAACCAGAGAGAATCGATCCCAGAAGTTCCGAAGGAAACACATAATTGAAATTAAAAGACATCCTAACCGGATAAAAGAAAATATAAGGCAACCCTAAGTTAAAGCCCAGGAATAAAGCAGGCATACCTGCAGGACCAGCCAAACAAAACCCTGATCTTCCAACAAAAAACTAGGAAAGATCTCAATAAGCAGACAATTTGGAAATTACGTCATCCCCTCATGTCTAATGAGGTGAGCCATTCGAAGTAGAATACTGCGGGATTCCCATATCCAGTAAGGATAGGATCCTCTAATAACTCAAAAACGTGAGTAAAACGCGAAGACACGCTATTCTGTAACAAAAGGCACAACACTCAGGGACAGCTACACCCATAGGGAACTGTATAGGCCCATCCAAGGCCGGTAGACCCGGGACGATCGGGCACGAGCACAAACGCAAATAAACGTCTGGACTTTGCAGACGCATAATTGCCAAAAATATGTGAAAGCGACGCACTAACCTAAGAGATTTTTTACAAATAGATCATCAGAAACAGGCTCTTACACTAAAACAACATTACTACACACACGGTAATAAATCAGGCAGACTTCTTGCAAGGGCCCTACGCCGTAAACGTTTGAAATCCTACATTCACTCAATGCAGGATAAATCAGGTACCACTAAATTGGATAGCACAGCTATCGCAGAAATCTTTCGTACCTATTACGAATCCTTATACAACCTTCATCCCTTGACAGACCCTGCCGGGCATGGTGGTGATGACGATGACTCTGAGGAGTTATAAAGCTATCTGTCCAAATTAGGCCTACCACATTTAGACTTAGATAGTCTTTGATTCCACAGCATTAGACAACCCCATTACACATGAGGAACTCCTCCACGCTATTAAAAATTCCCCATCTGGGAAAAGCCCGGGCCCAGATGGCTTTGGGATTAAATATTACAAGACATTTGCTGTGCTACTGATTCCTGGCCTTACGCAATTATTTAATAATATAGAAGACAACAGAGGGTTCTCTAAACATATGTTGGAAGCTTATATCACGGTTCTTCCCAAACCGGGGAAACCACCCATAAAGCCCGAGAATTTTAGACCAATATCCCTGTTAAAATCAAACCAAAATCCTGGCGGGCAGACTTAACAGAATCCTCACTAAATTAATTGCTCCTGACCAAGTTGGATTTGTCCCGGGGAGGGAGGCGAGGGATAACACCCTTAGAATTTTACAACTCACTTCTTATGCACGTAATAACAATATCCCCATGATTCTAGTTTCTACAGATGCCGAAAAGGCTTTTGATAGGGTGAGCTGGAGGTTTCTAGGCTCAGTTTTGAGACAAATGAACATCAGCGAAGAATTTATCTCTAGAGTTTTTGCTTTATACTCCAACCCTACTGCTAGAATAAGGACTAATGACACCCTCTCGGATTCCTTTGCTATCACAAACGGAACAAGGCAGGGATGTCCTCTATCTCCTATCCTCTTTGCCCTTTCCATCGAGGCCCTGGCCCAAAAGATTAGGCTTAACCCTCAGATCTCAGGTATAAAAATTAAAGACACTGAACACAAACTAGCACTATATGCTGATGACGTCATCTTCACCCTGACTGATCCTTCCCAATCATTGACAGCCCTCCTAAGTGAATTTACCGAGTATGGAGCCCTCTCTAACTTCCATCTTAACGTTTCCAAATAGGAAATATTAAACATCAACTTACCGCGGGAGGCCATGACATCCTTGCAGACTGCCACATCGTTGGTGATTCAACCCTTTAAAATGAAATATCTCGGGATATACCTCACTGCAGATCCTCAGGATTTGTTTCAAACTAACTTTGAACCCCTTAAGGTTAACATTACCAACGACCTCTCCAGCTGGAGTAATAAAAAAATACTCTTGGATTGGAAGGACGCAGGTTGTCAAAATGAATATCCTTCCAAGGATCCTCTACCTATTTCAGACCCTCCCCATACCACTACCTAGACAATACATTCCCAGCCTTCAAAATATCATAGGACAATACATTTGGCACAAGACCAAACCTCGTATCCCGAAAAACACATTATACCTTCCCAGACTTAGGGGAGGCCTGGGAGTTCCTAACATTGAACTCTATAGAAGGGCCACAATTTTGCAACACTTGATAGAATGGTGCCACAACTCATTAGATAAAAGATGGGTACAGCTGGACCGAGCAATATTACATATAGATAATATGGGTACACTGGCATGGATGCCGTCCAAGGCTAGACCTACAAAGGTCACCCACTATCCCCTCTGGACGGAGTTCTTTGCAACGTGGGATGGGATCGTAAAGACCTCATCCCATGTCTCCTCTTGCTTCGCGCCCATGACCCCCTACGGACCCAACTTAGAGGCACTCTCTGGTAAATTTCCTCGTGTACATAACTCTGCACAACACATTAGGTTACTGACGACGTGTAACATTTTGGAAGGGACGAAAATACTGCCAAAAGAAGAGATAGAGGAGAGATGTGGAATGAGCTTCCCATCCTGGCTAGACTACACACGTTTAGTACACTATATACAATCACACAAAATAGAAGTGATTTCTTCAGACCCCTCACGGCCTTTGAAAACCTATGCACACAACAATCACAACCTAAACACACCATCTCCAAAATTTATTCTATTCTCTCTACTAACGAGGGAACGATGTATCCGTCATTCATACATAGATGGGCCACAGACTTAGACAGACAAATTAACCCTCAGGATTGGGACAGAGCCTTTAAGCAATTAAAGGAGGCCTCGGTTTCATCAAGCATTATAGAAATGAATTATAAATTAATGGCCAGATGGTACCTGACACCGGCTAGAATTAGCCGGATCTATGGGAAGGGGAACGGGAGGTGTTGGAGGGGATGTGGAGGGGAGGCAGATATGTTACATATTTGGTGGTCTTGTGAGGTGCTGGGCTCTTTGTGGCCGGATGTGTTGACAGAAATAAATAACAAACTAGGGATAAAGATTCCAAACGACCCGGGTATCCTGATCTTCCTGAGCCTACCCAAGGTTAAGAATAAACCCAAAAGATCCCTCCTCTACCTCATGCTAAATAGTATCAAGTCCCTCATTCCAAGGAAATGGAAATCTAGAGACACCCCCTCATTATCGGAATGGAAGGCACAGGTTTCCTCATTATTAAAATTAGAGAGATACCATTACATGAAAAGTCCCTCATTCCAAGGAAATGGAAATCTAGAGGCACCCCCTCATTATCGGAATGGAAGGCACAGGTTTCCTCATTATTAAAATTAGAGAGATACCATTACATGAAAAGCGGGAATTTAGAAATCTACAATGCCATGTGCGAGTTGTGGAAACCTACGGCTGATAGGTAGTTCCTCACATATTTGTATTTCTACCCCCCTCCCTTTTTTTTTCCCCCTCCTTCCCTTTTTCTCACCTCTCCTCATTTTCCTCTCTTCTGGATTCTTTCCCTTACCCCTGACTTTGTTGTATTTACGTTTCTTTATCATGCTTCATGTCAGACACAGCTGTTGATCTCTATTGATAAAACTTAATTGTCGTTCTTGGTCCCCTGTTGGGACTCTCGTCTGTTACTCAATATCAATAAGTACAGTTTTCTTTGATATAACAGGCAACTTTATATATAATAAAATTAAAAAAAATTTGAGCAACGCACTACCTGTAAGGGTTTAGGTTATGGACTGTTCAGAAACCTCATGTCTGGAATATTGGCCCTTTATGATATATCATCTTTGAAGACCCTGTTTTTACTGTTTTTCTCAATTGCCTGACTATGTTAACATTTTATGTAACAATGAGAACATATGTTATGTATATTTGTTTGTTACTCAATAAAAATTTAAAATAAAAAAAAATTAATTAAAAAAAAATATATGTGAAAGCGAAAACTAGCAGCAACCTCCGGGGGGAACAAGCCACCCTGTATGGAGGGATAAACATAATCTGGGTTACCCACATGTGTAGTAGTAGGGAGCGGTAGGGAACTCGCCTCTCGGAGGACAGAACCCCCAGAGGAGGATGCTCAGCAGACCCCTGATTCCCCGAGCCCGAGGAACAGGGTGCTCTAGTATGGCATATCGAACATAACTGATTGACCTGTGTCAACAGGGCCAATTCGCATTCTTCACAAGCCAAAGAATCTGAAATTTGAACAGTCTCAGCATCAGAGTCCTCCATAACTAGATATAGAATATATTAATATGGACTAAAGAAAAAACTTAAACGGCACCTGGCACCCACAATGGCTGGGGCACTCACCACCTCCTAGAACCAGACACAAGCAGACTCTTATTTTTCAGTCTCCACACGGTCAGGAATGCGGAAATGGAAGACCAGAACGTAAACACGTCCAGTTACAAGGTGAACCATACAGTAAAAAAAAAGCGCGCCCAACCATAAGGTCGCGTCACTTCAAAAGGCCTTTATGTTCTAAGCCAAGAGCCCAGTTAACACTACACATAAGCAGATTGAATCACATAACAAACATGATTTAAAAACCCCTGTTCAATAATCCCCCTCGGCAGATATTAACCCTCGATTCGAAGATACCAAAGGAGCCTCCCTGAGGCCCTATAAATATACCTAATAAGTCCCGCAAGATAGTTCCTTACGGGAAACAAATAAGTTACAGTACATTCTGATGAAGTAAAATGAAACGATCTTACCGGAATCTACGCCGTGGAACAGGCTTCAAGTGTGACGAATAGTAGCAGCGCCTCCACCATAGACTTGAGAGAAGAAAGCAGGCAGCGAAGCGAAGTTAGACAACGCTGATTGCTTGTGGAGCTGTTAATATGAGTCGGGATGGTTTCGCAGAAAGGCTCTCCCTGCATCTCCGGACTCTAACTTTCATCCAGGCCCTAACTGAGAGACTGAGAGACCAAACAAACTTCTGACACTTCTCTGCCAACCTCCTGGGATGAAAGGCAAAGAATGACTGGGGGATGAGGGAAGTGGGAGGACTATTTAAGCCTTTGGCTGGGGTGTCTTTGCCTTCTCCTGGTGGCCAGGTTCTTATTTCCCAAAAGTAATGAATGCAGCTGTGGACTCTTTCCATTTAGGTAGAAAAAATAACCAACATGCAAAATAAAGACCTGAGACAACTGCCTAAAGGACATCCTACCAAACGCTGTCTCAGAAGAAGCAAAAACATTAGAATGGTAGAAACAATAAGCAAATTAGACCAAATAGCTGCCTAGCAAAATTGGTTCAAACATTCTAAAAACACAAAAAATGGCAACTGGTCTGAAAGAATGAGCAGAAAGTCATCTAGGATAAGGCCAGCCTGCCTCCAAAAAAATATATGATAAAAAGCTTTTGCCACAAAGCCAAAAAAACAGCAGAAATATTCTGATAGTCATAGAACCAGCAAAAGAAACAAACTAAAACGTTTGCCTGAAAACTCTAGTAGTGTCAACATAACACAATAAAGTTCAAACAGAATCCAAAAAATGAAAAGACCACTATGAAAACCATAAAAGACACGAAGATTATCAATCTTCTCAGAGAACATAGCTAAAAAGGACAAAAATGGACTATTCAAAGAACTGGTAGATAAATCCTTATCCAGCCCGACATGCAAAAATAGCCAGAAATCTAAGAATTCAAGAAAAAGAAAAAAAAAAACTTTATTCAAACACCAAAAATACAGGCCTTTCAGACCTTTAAATAACAATTCCCCTTGTCACAGACTTACAAGCTTGTATGAGAAACTCAGTAACTGAACAAATAGTTCAAAGACAAAGAGGGTGTCTGCTTCTATCGCCATGCAGTCAGGCAGAGAAAACTATAATCCAGATATAAAAAAGGACCTAAAAAACATAATTTATGCTTACCTGATAAATTCATTGTTTTCATGGTGGTCCACGATCCATTACTCCTAGGAATTAGTCTTCTCTACCAATAGGAGGAAGCAAAGATTCCCAAACCCCAAGAGCCCTATAAAACCCCTAACACCTTACGCATACCTCAGTCTAAGGTATAGCCAAGCAAAGTGAGATCAGAAAAAGGAATAAAAGCCATACAAGGAGCAGGGAAAAAAGATGTGCTAAAGAAAAAAAATAATCCTAAAAATATATAAGGGTGGGGTCTCCTGGACTCTCACCACCAAGAATGAAATTAAATCCACAACCATAATAAAATTAAAAATGTAATGCACTTAAAATATATAAAACAGGCAAATATATCAAACAGGCAACAACAAAAAATCAAACAGACAACTGCCTGAAAAACCTTCCTACTAAAGGCTGCTTCAGAAAAAGCAAAAACATCAAAATGGTAGAATTTTGTAAAAGAATGCAAATAAGACCAAATAGCTGCCTTGCAAATCTGGTCAACTAAAGCCTCATTCTTGAAGGCCTAAGAAGTGGCAACTGACCTAGTAGAATGAGCAGTAATCTGCTGCGGTGGAGGCTGACCTGCCTCCAAGTAAGCCTCATGAATCAAAAGTTTCAACCAAGAGGCCAAAGAAAAAGCAGAAACTTTCTGACCTTTCCTAGAACCAGAAATGGGATTAGCACACAAAGAAAGAACAACCTCTCTGCTAAATTTGTCTGAAGAAACAAAATTAGGCAAAAAGTCAAAAGAAGTCCGTAAAAGTTCATTATCCTGATGAAAAATCAAATGAGGATCACAAAAAAGAGCAAATTCAGAAAATTTTCTAACAAAAGAGTTCGCCAAAAAAAATAAGACTTTTCAAGAAAGCAGTTTAATATCCACCTTATGCATAGGTTCAAAAGGAGGAGCCTGCAAAACCCTTAACATCAAGTTAAGATTCCATGGAGGAGAAAT
This sequence comes from Bombina bombina, assembly GCF_027579735.1. NCBI lineage: Eukaryota > Metazoa > Chordata > Amphibia > Anura > Bombinatoridae > Bombina > Bombina bombina. The sequence continues at coordinate 857,630,075 of NC_069502.1, forward strand.
TGGCTTGATTACAAGTTAAATACGGACCAAAGCCTGAACAAAAAAGCATGAATATCAGGAAGATTAGCAATCTTCATATGGCAGAAAACTGAAAGAGAAGAAATCTGCCCCTTCAGAGAACTGGCAGCTAGGCCACATACCAAATCCTGTGAGGCCAAGCTGGGGCAATAAGGATCACTGAAGATTTCTCTAGGCTTAACTTAGAAATCCATCTGGGTAGATGTACCAGAGAAGGAAACTGATAAGCAAGCTGAAATGACAAAGAGCTACTAGAGCATGCATAAATGTTGCTTGAGGATCCCTGGACCTCGCAAAGTACCTGGAAAGTTTATTGTTTAACCCCTTAATGACCGAGGACGTGCAGGGTACGTCCTCAGAAAAATGGCAGTTAACGCCTGAGGACGTACCCTGCACGTCCTCGGTGTGGAAAGCAGCTGGAAGCGATCCTGCTCGCTTCCAGCTGCTTTCCGGTTATTGCAGTGATGCCTCGATATGGAGGCATCCTGCAATAACCTTTTACGGCCATCCGATGCAGAGAGAGCCACTCTGTGGCCCTCTCTGCACCGGACATCGATGGCCGGTATCGTTGGTGGGTGGGAGCCGGTGTGGGAGGTGGGTGGCGGCCATCGATGGCCCTGGTCATGTGGAGGGGTGCGGGATCGTGGACGGGGAAGTCCGGGGGAGCGCGCGGGCGCGCGCACGAGGGGGCGGGGGCGGGCGCGTGCACGGGGAGGGAGCGGGTGGGAACCGCTACACTACAGAAAAAATGTGTCCCAAAACAAAATAAAAGTGGGACCTATAATGTTAAAAAAAAACCCTTAGGTGTCATTTAGGTGGTGGGGGTTGGTCCGTGGGGGGGAGCTACACTACAGAATTTTTTTAAAAAATAAATAAAAAATAAACATTTGATTGTGCAAACTGGGTACTGGCAGACAGCTGCCAGTACCCAAGATGGCCCCCAATAAGGCAGAGGGGGAGGCTTACGGCTAGATTTAGAGTTTTGTCGGTAACGACCCGCGTAGGTAACGCCGGCTTTTTTCTGGCCGCACCTTTAAAATAACTCTGGTATTGAGAGTCCACAGAATGGCTGCGTTAGGCTCCAAAAAAGGAGCGTACAGCATATTTAACGCCACTGCAACTCTCGATACCAGAGTTGCTTACGGACGCGGCCAGCCTCAAAAACTTGCTCGTGCACGATTCCCCCATAGAAAACAATGGGGCTGTTTGAGCTGAAAAAAAAACCTAACACCTGCAAAAAAGCCGCGTTCAGCTCCTAACGCAGCCCCATTGTTGTCTATGGGGAAACACTTCCTACGTCTGCACCTAACACCCTAACATGTACCCCGAGTCTAAACACCCCTAACCTTACACTTATTAACCCCTATTCTGCCGCCCCCGCTATCGCTGACCCCTGTATATTATTTTTAACCCCTAATCTGCCGCTCCGTAAACCGCCGCTACTTACATTATCCCTATGTACCCCTAATACCACCGACCCCTATATTATATTTATTAACCCCTAATCTGCCCCCCACAACGTCGCCTCCACCTGCCTACACTTATTAACCCCTAATCTGCCGAGCGGACCGCACCGCTATTATTATAAAGTTATTAACCCCTAATCCGCCTCACTAACCCTATAATAAATAGTATTAACCCCTAACCTGCCCTCCCTAACATCGCCGACACCTAACTTCAAACATTAACCCCTAATCTGCCGACTGGAGCTCACCGCTATTCTAATAAATGTATTAACCGCTAAAGCTAAGTCTAACCCTAACACTCCCCTAAGTTAAATATAATTTACATCTAACGAAATTAATTAACTCTTATTAAATAAATTATTCCTATTTAAAGCTAAATACTTACCTGTAAAATAAATCCTAATATAGCTACAATATAAATTATATTTATATTATAGCTATTTTAGGATTTATATTTATTTTACAGGTAACTTTGTATTTATTTTAACCAGGTACAATAGCTAAAATAGTTAAAATAATTACAAAATTACCTGTAAAATAAATCCTAACCTAAGTTACAATTAAACCTAACACTACACTATCAATAAATTAATTAAATAAAATACCTACAATTACCTACAATTAAACCTAACACTACACTATCAATAAATTAATTAAATACAATATCTACAAATAAATACAATGAAATAAACTAACTAAAGTACAAAAAATAAAAAAGAACTAAGTTACAAAAAATAAAAAAATATTTACAAACATCAGAAAATTTTTACAACAATTTTAAACTAATTACACCTACTCTAAGCCCCCTAATAAAATAAGAAAGACCCCCAAAATAAAAAAAATGCCCTACCCTATTCTAAATTACTAAAGTTCAAAGCTCTTTTACCTTACCAGCCCTGAACAGGGCCCTTTGCGGGGCATGCCCCAAAGAATTCAGCTCTTTTGCCTGTAAAAAAAACACATACAATACCCCCCCCCAACATTACAACCCACCACCCACATACCCCTAATCTAACCCAAACCCCCCTTAAATAAACCTAACACTAAGCCCCTGAAGATCTTCCGACCTTATCTTCACCATACCAGGTTCACCGATCGATCCAGAAGAGCTCCTCCGATGTCCTGATCCAAGCCCAAGCGGGGGGCTGAAGAGGTCCATGATCCGGCTGAAGTCATCATCCAAGCGGGAGCTGAAGAGGTCCATGATCCGGCTGAAGTCTTCATCCAAGCGGGAGCTGAAGAGGTCCATGATCCGGCTGAAGTCTTCTATCAACGGCATCTTCAATCTTCTTTCTTCGGGAGCCATCATCTTCCATCCGACGCGGAACATCCTCTTCTCCCGACGCCTACTCGCCGAATGACGGTTCCTTTAAATGACGTCATCCAAGATGGCGTCCCTCGAATTCCGATTGGCTGATAGGATTCTATCAGCCAATCGGAATTAAGGTAGGAATATTCGGATTGGCTGATGGAATCAGCCAATCAGAATCAAGTTCAATCCGATTGGCTGATCCAATCAGCCAATCAGATTGAGCTCGCATTCTATTGGCTGATTCCATCAGCCAATCAGAATATTCCTACCTTAATTCCGATTGGCTGATAGAATCCTATCAGCCAATCGGAATTCGAGGGACGCCATCTTGGATGACGTCATTTAAAGGAACCGTCATTTGGCGAGTAGGCGTCGGGAGAAGAGGATGTTCCGCGTCGGATGGAAGATGATGGCTCCCGAAGAAAGAAGATTGAAGATGCCGTTGATAGAAGACTTCAGCCGGATCATGGACCTCTTCAGCTCCCGCTTGGATGAAGACTTCAGCCGGATCATGGACCTCTTCAGCTCCCGCTTGGATGATGACTTCAGCCGGATCATGGACCTCTTCAGCCCCCCGCTTGGGCTTGGATCAGGACATCGGAGGAGCTCTTCTGGATCGATCGGTGAACCTGGTATGGTGAAGATAAGGTAGGAAGATCTTCAGGGGCTTAGTGTTAGGTTTATTTAAGGGGGGTTTGGGTTAGATTAGGGGTATGTGGGTGGTGAGTTGTAATGTTGGGGGGGGGTATTGTATGTGTTTTTTTTACAGGCAAAAGAGCTGAATTCTTTGGGGCATGCCCCGCAAAGGGCCCTGTTCAGGGCTGGTAAGGTAAAAGAGCTTTGAACTTTAGTAATTTAGAATAGGGTAGGGCATTTTTTTATTTTGGGGGTCTTTGTTATTTTATTAGGGGGCTTAGAGTAGGTGTAATTAGTTTAAAATTGTTGTAATATTTTTCTGATGTTAGTAAATATTTTTTTATTTTTTGTAACAGTTCTTTTTTATTTTTTGTACTTTAGTTAGTTTATTTCATTGTATTTATTTGTAGATATTGTATTTAATTAATTTATTGATAGTGTAGTGTTAGGTTTAATTGTAGGTAATTGTAGGTATTTTAGTTAATTAATTTATTGATAGTGTAGTGTTAGGTTTAATTGTAACTTAGGTTAGGATTTATTTTACAGGTAATTTTGTAATTATTTTAACTATTTTAGCTATTGTACCTGGTTAAAATAAATACAAAGTTACCTGTAAAATAAATATAAATCCTAAAATAGCTATAATATAAATATAATTTATATTGTAGCTATATTAGGATTTATTTTACAGGTAAGTATTTAGCTTTAAATAGGAATAATTTATTTAATAAGAGTTAATTAATTTCGTTAGATGTAAATTATATTTAATTTAGGGGGGTGTTAGTGTTAGGGTTAGACTTAGCTTTAGGGGTTAATACATTTATTAGAATAGCGGTGAGCTCCAGTCGGCAGATTAGGGGTTAATGTTTGAAGTTAGGTGTCGGCGATGTTAGGGAGGGCAGATTAGGGGTTAATACTATTTATTATAGGGTTAGTGAGGCGGATTAGGGGTTAATAACTTTATTATAATAGCGGTGCGGTCCGCTCGGCAGATTAGGGGTTAATAAGTGTAGGCAGGTGGAGGCGACGTTGTGGGGGGCAGATTTGGGGTTAATAAATATAATATAGGGGTCGGCGGTGTTAGGGGCAGCAGATTAGGGGTACATAAGTATAACGTAGGTGGCGGTCGGCAGATTAGGGGTTAAAAAAATTTAATCGAGTGGCGGCGATGTGGAGGGACCTCGGTTTAGGGGTACATAGGTAGTTTATGGGTGTTAGTGTACTTTAGAGCACAGTAGTTAAGAGCTTTATGAACCGGCGTTAGCCCAGAAAGCTCTTAACTACTGACTTTTTTCTGCAGCTGGAGTTTTGTCGTTAGATTTCTAACGCTCACTTCAGCCACGACTCGGAGTTAGAAAGATCCCATTGAAAAGATAGGATACGCAATTGACGTAAGGGGATCTGCGGTATGGAAAAGTCGCGGCTGCAAAGTGAGCGTTAGACCCTTTCCTGACTGACTCCAAATACCGGCGGTAGCCTAAAACCAGCGTTAGGAGCCTCTAACGCTGGTTTTCACGGCTACCGGCAAACTCCAAATCTAGGCCTTAGAGAGCTGTTTTGGGGGGGGGATCAGGGAGGTTGGGGGCTAAGGGGGGGATCCTAAACACAGCATATGTAAATATGCTTTTTTTTTTTTTTCTTAAAAAAAAAAAAAAAAACTTATTTTAGTACTGGCAGACTTTCAGCCAGTACTTAAGATGGCGGGGACAATTGTGGGGTGGGGGAGGGAAGGGAGCTGTTTGGGAGGGATCAGGGGGTGGGATGTGTCAGGTGGGAGGCTGATCTCTACACTAAAGCTAAAATTAACCCTGCAAGCTCCCTACAAACTACCTAATTAACCACTTCACTGCTAGCCATAATACACGTGTGATGCGCAGCAGCATTTAGCGACTTTCTAATTACCAAAAAGCAACGCCAAAGTCATATATGTCTGCTATTTCTGAACAAAGGGCATCCCAGAGAAGCATTTACAACCATTTGTGCCATAATTGCACAAGCTGTTTGTAAATAATTTCAGTGAGAAACCTAAAATTGTGAAAAAATTTACGTTTTTTTTTATTTGATCGCATTTGGCGGTGAAATGGTGGCATGAAATATACCAAAATGGGCCTAGATCAATACTTGGGGTTGTCTACTACACTACACTAAAATTAACCCTAGAAGCTCCCTACATGCTCCCTAATTAACCCCTTCACTGCTGGGCATAATACACGTATTGTGCGCAGTGGCATTTAGCAGCCTTCTAATTACCAAAAAGCAAAGCCAAAGCCATATATGTCTGGGGGTCGATCCGATAAAAATCGTCGCCCGCAAAAGCCGGCGACGCCAATATTTGCGCTGGTTTGGTATCCTATATACGGCGTAACCTAGAAGTTACGCGCGTATATTTCTGCCGTCGCCCGTAGTTTTTTGGGCTATAGGCAGGTATACTAAACCAGCGCAGTTTGGTATCCAATATGCAGCGTAAGGACATACGTGGCGAAAATGGAGAAAATTTACTCCATTTTCACCTCGACACAAAAAGCAGCCGTAAGAAGCCTTACGCTGACTATTGGAGCCCCGTAACTCCCTAAACTAGCTAGAAAATAAACCTAACACCTAACGCATGCGCAATGTCTATCTACCTGTCACCCGCGATCTGCTAAATAAAACCTAACACCTAACGCATGCGCAATGTCTATCTACCTGTCAACCGCGATCCCCCCCCCCCGAAATCCCTAATAAAGTTATTAACCCCTAAACCGCCGCTCCCGGACCCCGCCGCCATCTACATAAACTAACCCCCTACTGTGAGCCCCTAAAACCGCCGCAATCTACTTTATCTATCCCCTAATCTGACCCCTAAAACCGCCGCCACCTATATAAAAATTATTAACCCCTAATCTAATCCCCCTATACCGCCGCCACCTATATTAATATTATTAACCCCTAATTTAATCTACCTACCCCGCCGCCAGCTATATTATCTATATTAACCCTAAGTATATTATAGTTAATATAGTTATTACATTATATATATTAACTATATTAACCCTAATTATATTAGGGTTAATATAGTTACTATAGTATTTATATTAACTATATTAACTCTATCTAACCCTAACACCCCTAACTAAATTTATAATAAATTAATCTAATTCATATTATAAACTAAAATATTCCTATTTAAATCTAAATACTTACCTATAAAATAAACCCTAAGATAGCTACAATATAATTAATAATTACATTGTAGCTATGTTAGGGTTAATATTTATTTTACAGGTAAATTGTTAATTATTTTAACTAGGTCTAATAGCTATTAAATAGTTATTAACTATTTAATAGCTACCTAGTTAAAATAATTACCCAATTACCTGTAAAATAAATCCTAACCTAAGTTACAAATACACCTACACTATCAAGAAATTAAATAAACTACAAATATCTATCTAAAAATACAATTAAATTAACTAAACTAAATTACAAAAACAAACAAACACTAAATTACAAAAAATAAAAAAAAGATTACAAGATTTTTAAGCTAATTACACCTATTCTAAGCCCCCTAATAAAATAATAAAGCCCCACAAAATAAAAAAATTCCCTGCCCTATTCTAAATTAAAAAAAAGTTCAAAGCTCTTTACCTTACCAGCCCTTAAAAGGGCCTTTTGTGGGGCATGCCCCAAAGAATTCAGCTCTTTTGCATTTAAAAACATATACAATACCCCCCCCCATTACAACCCACCACCCACATACCCCTATTCTAAACCCACCCAAACCCCCCTTAAAAAAGCCTAACACTACCCCCCTGAAGATCTCCCTACCTTGTCTTCACCACACCGGGCCGAACTCCTCATCCGATCCGGGCGATGTCTTGCTCCAAGCGGCAAAGAAGAATTCTTCCTCCGGCGACGTCTTCCTCCAAGCGGCAAAGAAGAATTCTTCCTCCGGCGACGTCTTCCTCCAAGCGGCAAAGAAGAATTCTTCCTCCGGCGACGTCTTCCTCCAAGCGGCAGCAAAGTCTTCATCCTTCCGGCGGCATCTTCAATCTTCTTTTTTGGCTCCGCCCCTGCGGAGCATCCATCCTGGCCGACGACTGAACGACGAATGAGGTACCTTTAAATGACGTCATCCAAGATGGCGTCCGCCGAATTCCGATTGGCTGATAGGATTCTATCAGTCAATCGGAATTAAGTTAGAAAAATCTGATTGGCTGATTGAATCAGCCAATCAGATTCAAGTTCAATCCGATTGGCTGAACCATCTTGGATGACGTCATTTAAAGGAACCTCATTCGTCAGGAAGTCGTCGTGCCGGAAGGATGCTCCGCGGCGGAGGAGCGAAGTAAGAAGATTGAAGATGCCGATTTGCTTGAAGACGTCGCCGATGGAAGAAGACTCTCTGCCGCTTGCTTCAAGACATCGCCCGGATGGAAGAAGACTTCACTGCCGCTTGCTGGAACACATCGCCCGGATCGGATCAGGAGTTCTGCCCGGCGGGGTGAATACAAGGTAGGGAGATCTTCAGGGGGGCTAGTGTTAGGTTTATTTAAGGGGGGTTTGGGTTAGATTAGGGGTATGTGGGTGGTGGGTTGTAATGTTGGGGGGGTGGTATTGTGTTTTTTTTGCAGGAAAAAGAGTAGTTTTCTTTGGGGCATGCCCCCACAAAAGGCCCTTTTAAGGGCTGGTAAGGTAAAAGAGCTTTGAACTTGTTTTAATTTAGAATAGGGTAGGGAATTTTTTTATTTTGGGGGGCTTTATTATTTTATTAGGGGGCTTAGAATAGGTGTAATTAGCTTAAAAATCTTGTAATCTTTTTTTTTATTTTTTGTAATTTAGTTTAGTTTATTTAATTGTATTTTTAGATAGATATTTGTAGTTTATTTAATTTATTGATAGTGTAGGTGTATTTGTAACTTAGGTTAGGATTTATTTTACAGGTAATTGGGTAATTATTTTAACTAGGTAGCTATTAAATAGTTAATAACTATTTAATAGCTATTATACCTAGTTAAAATAATTAACAATTTACCTGTAAAATAAATATAAACCCTAACATAGCTATAATGTAATTATTAATTACATTGTAGCTATCTTAGGGTTTATTTTATAGGTAAGTATTTAGATTTAAATAGGAATATTTTAATTACTAATATTAATATTAGATTTATTTTAATAAGAGTTTAGTTAGGATGTTAGAGTTAGATAGGGTTATTATACTTAATATATATATAATATAATAACGATATTAACTATATTAACCCTAATATAATTAGGGTTAATATAGTTAATATATATAATATAATAACTATATTAACTATATTAACCCTAATATAATTAGGGTTAATATAGTTAATATAGCTGGCGGCGGTGTAGGGGGATTAGATTAGGGGTTAATACATTTATTATAGGTGGCCGCGGTGTAGGGGGATGTAGATTGTAGGCAAAAGAGCAGTTTACTTTGTGACAAAGCCCCGCCAAAAGCCCTTTTAAGGGCTGGCAAAAGAGCTGTTACTTTGGGGCATGCCCCGCAAAAAGCCCTTTTAAGGGCTGGCAAAAGAGCTGTTACTTTGGGGCAATGTCACGCAAAAAGCCCTTTTCAGGGCTATTTGTAGGGTTAGACTTAGGTTTAGTGGTAGGGATAGTTTAGTATTTTAGGGGTTAAATAATTTAATATAGATGGCGGCGGGGTAGGGGGATTAGATTAGGGGTTAATAATTTTAAAATAGCGGCGGGGTAGGGGCTCACTTTAGGGGGTTATAGATTTAATATAGCTGGCGGCGGTTTAGGGGTTAATAACTTTATTAGGTAGCGGCGGTTTAGGGGTTAATACATATTTTATTGTTAGGCTAGTGAGGGGGGATAGCGGATAGAGGGTTAGACGTGTCGGGCTATGTTAGGGAGGCGTGTTAGACGTGTCGGGCTATGTTAGGGAGGCGTGTTAGACGTGTCGGGCTATGTTAGGGAGGCGTGTTAGACGTGTCGGGCTATGTTAGGGAGGCGTGTTAGACAGTGCGGGTGATTTAGACTTTAGTCAGGTTTTGTAGGCGCCGGCAGTTTCTAACGTGCCGCAAGTCACTGGCGACGCCAGAAATTTGTACTTGCGCAGATTTCTGGACATCGCTGGTTTGTGAGGCTTGCGCCACTTTAGCAAGTGACGGCGCCGCATATTGGATGGCTCGAGTTGCGAGCTGAAACTGCGGGCGACGCGGGTTCCCTCGCTTGCGCCGCAAACTGCAATCTATATCGGATCGCGCCCCTGCTATTTCTGAACAAAGGGGATCCCAGAGAAGCATTTACAACCATTTATGCTATAATTGCATAAGTTGTTTGTAAATAATTTCAGTGAGAAACCTAAAGTTTGTGAAAAAATTTGTGAAAAAGTGAACAAATTTTTTTTATTTGATCGCATTTGGCGGTGAAATGGTGGCATGAAATATACCAAAATGGGCCTAGATCAATACTTTGGGATGTCTTCGAAAAAAAAATATATACATGTCAATGGATATTCAGGGATTCCTGAAAGATATTAGTGTTCCAATGTAACTAGCGCTAATTTTGAAAAAAAGTGGTTTGGAAATAGCAAAGTGCTACTTGTATTTATGGCCCTATAACTTGCAAAAAAAGCAAAGAACATGTAAACATTGGGTATTTCTAAACTCAGGATAAAATTTAGAAACTATTTAGCATGGGTGTTTTTTGGTGGTTGTAGATGTGTAACAGATTTTGGGGGTCAAAGTTAGAAAAAGTGTGTTTTTTTCCATTTTTTCCTCATATTTTATAATGTTTTTTATAGTAAATTATAAGATATGATGAAAATAATGGTATCTTTAGAAAGTCCATTTAATGGTGAGAAAAAGGGTATATAATATGTGTGGGTACAGTAAATGAGTAAGAGGAAAATTACAGCTAAACACAAACACTGCAAAAATGTAAAAATAGCCTTGGTCCCAAACGGACAGAAAATGGAAAAGTGCTGCGGTCATTAAGGGGTTAAACAAGAGGTGATCAGATCTATCTTTGGGAGACCCCAAAGATCCACAATCTGAATGAACACATACTAGTGAAGAGACCACTCCCTGGATGTAGAGATTGACGGCTGAGAAAGTCCACTTCCCAGTTGTTCACCCCTGGAATATGTATCATAGAAACTAGACAAGAACTGATTTCTGCCCATGAGAGAATTCGAGACACCTCCCTCATGCCTAGGGAATTGTGAGTTCCTTCCTGATGATTGAGATAAGCCACTGCTGTTGACATTGTCTGAAAATGAAGATGATATTTTTTTTTTTTTTCCCAACAGAGGCCAAGCTTGAAGAGCCCTGAAAATAAGTCGGATTTTCTAGAAAATATATAGGAAACCTCACCTCCAAAGGACCCCAAACTCCCTGTGTGCTCTCAAGGACCCCCAAACAGCTCCCCAACCTGAGAGACTTGCACCTGTAGTGATCACAATCCAGTTAGGATGAGCAAAATAAGACCCCTAAATAATAAACTGATGATAAAGCCACCAAGTTAAAGAATGACTTGTACTGAGATCCAAAAATATATTTTGAGGTAGCAGAGTATAGTCTCTGCACCATTGACAAAGCATACAAACCAAGAGGTCTTTTGTGAAAACGAGCAAATGGAATTGCATCTGAAGCTGCAATCATAAGACCTAGAACTCCATACAAAGAGCCACCAAGGAGAAAGAGAGAGGCTGAAGGTTCAAACAAGCTGACACCAAATTTAACCTACTCTGCTATATTAGAGAAAGACTAATCTATTTGAAATCCCCAAAAAGTTACCTTTGTTTAAGGAATCATTAACCATGTTAATGAGTTGGTCGGTGAGAGATTCTACTAAAGGTACGAAAACAGTGCATCCAGGTACGAAAAAAGTGCAATACCTTGAGTTCTGATCACAGACAAAAGGGCACCCAGAACCTTTGTAAAAATTCTTGGAGCTGTAGTCAGACCAAATGGTAGAGCAACAAACTAAAAATGCTTGTCCAGAAAGGGAATCTTCAGAAACTGGAAATGTTCTCTCTGTGGTTTTAATTTTGAACGATGGAATCCTTACAAACTTGTTTAGAGCTTTCAGATCCAGAACGTGTCAGAAAGTACCTTCTTTCTTTAGAACAATGAAGAGATTTGAACAAAATCCCATCCCCTGTTTCTTCAAAGGAACTGGAAAAACACTTCCATAGCTTCCAGATCTGAGACCGACTGGAAAAAAGCTTGAGTTTTTACAGAATTCCTTGGAACATTGGACAGAAAAAAAAACTTCCTCTAGGAGGCCTTGTTCTGAATAATATCTGATATCCCTGAGAAACAATATTCAGAGCCCAGGGTTTTAAAACTGACTGAGACCAAGCCTCCTAAAAGAGGCTAAACTTGCCCCCTACCAGAACTTCTGGATCTGGGGCCACACCTTCATACAGATTTGGTAGTGGGAATAGATTTCTTACCCTACTGAGACTTGTTCCAGTTAGCACTAGGGGGCCGATTTATCACGGCCCAAATGGGGCCGTATACCCATTTCCACACGAGCCTTCAGGCTCGCCGGAAACAAGGGTTAAGAAGCAGCAGTCTTAAGACTGCTGCTCCGTAACTCATCCGCCACCTCTGAGGCGGCGGACAGCAATCCGCCAGATCGAATACGATCAAGTTGATTGACACCCCCTGCTAGCGGCCGACTGGCTGCAAATCTGCAGGGGGCGGCATTGCACAAGCAGTTCCGCTGTCGGCATTTATCGATGTCTGGCGGACATGATCAACTACAATGGATCACGTCCACCAGACACTTGATAAATCGGCCCCTAGGTCTTCAGACTAAGCTAGGTGGTGCCTTGCTTCTGAATAGAGGAGACAACCTTTTGTTCCTTATTCTGGAAAAAGGAATGAAAATGATTAGAAGCCTTAGATTTCCCTCTAGACTTTTTGTCCTGAGGAGGAAAAGCCGCTTTACCTCCAGTAACCATAGAAATAATACAATCTAAACCAGACTCAAACAACTTCTTTCTCTGAAAGGAAAGAGATAATAATCTGGATTTTGAAACCATATCAGCAGACCAGGATTTAAGCCATAAAGCTCTCCTGACAAGGACTGCCAAAGACATGCGGTTGACATTAATCTTTATAATATCAAATACAGCATTACAAATAAAACAAATTGGCACTTTTGAGCAAACCCAAAAGATTTGTGCTAGCAGAGTCATCAGAATTTTGTTCTGAGAGACTAGACAACAGTAAGTTAAAGCAGCAGGCACATCATCAATATAAATAGCTGGCCTTAGCAAATACCCTGCTTCTAAAAAGGCCCTTCTATGTAAAGGTTCCAATTTTCTATCCAAAGGGTCATTAAAAGCCAGAGTGGAAATGGCCCCCCATCAACCTTGGGTACCGTTTCTCATAAATCAACATTAGCAGCAGGTAAAGGATATACGTTTTAAAACCTCGCAGAAGGAGCAAATTAATTAAATGGCTTAGACCTTTACCTAGAAATGACAGAGACAGCATCAGGAATAGGGAGAATGACAGTCTTAAAAATTGAATTTAAATGATTACAAGGTTTATCAGTAACTTTAGGATCTTTGATTCTTAAAGGGCAAGCCAACCCAAAAATTATTATAACTTACTTATATTATGTAATTCACTATTGGCTAGATTATGAGTTTTGCGGTAAGAGCTGCTCGGTACTAACTTGCAAGTTATTGCACCGCTAACTTCCCTACAGCGCTGGTATTACAGGTTTATAAAAACCCGGCGTTATCAGGCAAGAAGTGAGCGTAGAGCAAAATTGAGCTCCATACCGCACTCCAATACCAGCACTGCTGAAAGCTGTGGTGAGCTGGTTTTACGTGCTTGTGCACGATTTCCCCATAGACATCAATGGGGAGAGCCGGCTGAAAAAAAACCTAACACCTGCAATAAAGGAGCGTAAAGCTCCGTAACGCAGCCCCATTGATTCCTATGGGGAAACTAAATTTATGTTTACACCTAACACCCTAACATGAACCCCGAGTCTAAACACCCCTAATCTTACACTTATTAACCCCTAATCTGCCGCCCCTGACATCACCGACACTTACATTATATTTATTAACCCCTAATCTGCCGCTCCCGACATCGCCGCCACTATAATAAACATATTAACCCCTAAACCGCCGTACTCTTGCATCGCAAACACTAGTTAAATATTATTAACCCCTAATCTGCCGTCCCTAACATCGCCGCCACCTACCTACATTTATTAACCCTTAATCTGCCGCCCCCAACGTCGCCACCACTTTACTAAATGTATTAACACCTAAACCTAAGTCTAACCCTAACTTTAATATAATTAAAATAAATCTAAATAAAACCTACTATTAATAACTAAATAATTCCTACTTAAAACTAAATACTTACCTGTAAAATAAACCCTAAGCTAGCTACCATATAACTAATAGTTACATTGTAGCTAGCTTAGGTTTTATTTTTATTTCACAGGTAAGTTTGTATTTATTTTAACTAGATAGAATAGTTACTAAATAGTTATTAACTATTTAATAACTACCTAGCTAAAATAAATACAAATTTACCTGTAAAATAAAACCTAACCTGCCTTACAATAAAACCTAACCTTACACTACAATTAAATAAATTACCTAAATTAAATACAATTACCTAAATTACAAAAAAAAAAAACACTAAATTACACAATAATGATTTCTTTATCCCAATATTGATGAATATTGATGGGTTTGGGCTTGCTGACCCATCTATGAGTCTTGTTCAAATTATATTGTACAATTTATTGTGTATTTATCCTGTTCATATATCATTTTTGATTATTGTGGTATATGTTATATTGTGTTTTATGCTATATTTACCCTTTTTTTTTTTAATATTCTTTCTTTTCGCCTACCAGTGGGCTTGTGCAGATGTTTGTATCTTTAATTTTTGCTGTACTCATACCTGCCATAGTGCTCCGTCTAGGACTTTAGAGTAATTAGCTACACATACATTTGCAGTAGCGCCTCCCACAGGAATTTGGATTCCAGTTTTCACAATCTGTTAAACTTAATTTCTACTTTACAGAGCACCTCTCTCTGTCTACCTCCATAATATGAGGCAAAGAACTACTGAGAGGTAGGGGAAATGGGAAAGATTTTTATGGCTTTGTTTGCGTCTTCCTAGTGGCGAGGTGAAGCATTTCTCATAGGTTATGAATGTTCTCGTGGACTCTCACTGCCATTAGAAAGAAAAAGTGATTAGGTTTGTTAACATGTGTTGCTAGTGGAGGATATTATAACACAGTGACTGAACATGTCAGATATATTAAGGGATTTAATAAAGTTCAGACAAAATTTTTTTCTTTTCTTTAATAATTTGGATTTCAGAATCTCCTACAGATAACAGGGCATTTTCATCTGTGTGTTTTACTCAAAATAGATTATGGCTCTAAAAAGTCTCACTTTACCCTAATAAAACCCTCCCTGTGCTTAGTGGGGCAGAAGATCTATATCCCTCAGGCACATCACTCACGTGCACTCACCTGTACTGATAGTGTCATGGATTTCCTGCTTCACAGCTTCCTGCTGACTCTTTACATACAGATCATTTGTTTGTTCAGCATTAAGTGTGACTTCAGTCTTAACATCACCTGCATAGATCATATAAACATGGTCACATTTCTGCTTTTATAGCAATGCACAATAAAGTTGTAATATTAGACACACACATACACTCACCTGTGACCTTCGTCTCTCAGACATGCCACACACACGTACAATCACTTGGTCCATGCACCCCTTAGACAAATCACACACGTACACTCACCTGTACCCTTGGTCCATGCACCCCTTAGACAAATCACACACGTACACTCACCTGTAGCCTGTATCTCTCAGTCACATCACACACGTACACTCACCTGTGCCCTGTATCCCTCAGACACATCACACACGTACACTCACCTGTGCCCTGTATCCCTCAGACACATCACACACGTACACTCACCTGTGCCCTGTATCCCTCAGACACATCACACATGTACACTCACCTGTGCCCTGTATCCCTCAGACACATCACACATGTACACTCACCAGTGCTCTGTATCCCTCAGACACATCACACACGTACACTCACCAGTGCTCTGTATCCCTCAGACACATCACACACGTACACTCACCTGTGCCCTGTATCCCTCAGACACATCACACACGTACACTCACCTGTGCCCTGTATCCCTCAGACACACTTCACACATGTACACTCACCTGTGCCCTGTATCCCTCAGACACATCACACATGTACACTCACCTGTGCCCTGTATCTCTCAGCCACATCACACGTACACTCACCTGTGCCCTGTATCCCTCAGACACATCACACACGTACACTCACCTGTACCCTGTATCCCTCAGACACATCACACACGAACACTCACCTGTGCCCTGTATCCCTCAGACACATCACACATGTACACTCACCTGTGCACTGTATCCCTCAGACACATTACACACGCACACTCACCTGTACCCTGTATCCCTCAGACACATCACACACGTACACTCACCTGTACCCTGTATCCCTCAGGCACATCACACACGTACACTCACCTGTGCCCTGTATCCCTCAGACATATCACACACGTACACTCACCTGTGCCCTGTATCCCTCAGGCACATCACACATGTACACTCACCTGTTTTCTGTATCCCTCAGACACATCACACACATATACTCACCTGTGCCCTGTATCCCTCAGACACATCACACATGTACACTCACCTGTGCCCTGTATCCCTCAGACACATCACACATGTACACTCACCTGTGCCCTGTATCCCTCAGACACATCACACACATATACTCACCTGTGCCCTGTATCCCTCAGACACATCACACACGTACACTCACCTGTGCCCTGTATCCCTCAGACACATCACACACGTACACTCACCTGTGCCCAGTATCGCTCAGACACATCACACATGTACACTCACCTGTACCCTGCACCCCTCAGACACATCACACACGTACACTCACCTGCACCCTGTATCCCTCAGACACATCACACACGTACACTCACCTGTACCCTGTATCCCTCAGTCATATTAAACATGTACACTCACCTGTACCCTGAATCCCTCAGACACATCACACACGTACACTCACCTGTGCCCTCTATCCCTCAGACACATCACACATGTACACTCACCTGTACCCTGCATCCCTCAGAACATCACACACATACACTCACCTGTACTCTACATCCCTCAGACACATCACACACGTACACTCACCTGTGCCCTGTATCCCTCAGACACATCACACACGTACACTCACCTGTACCCTGCATCACTCAGACACATCACACATGTACACTCACCTGTGCCCTGTATCCCTCAGACACATCACACACGTACACTCACCTGTGCCCTGCATCCCTCAGACACATCACACACGTACACTCACCTGTAACCTGTATCCCTCAGGCACATCACACACGTACACTCACCTGTACCCTGCATCCATGAGACGCAAGTAGAGCAAAACCGTTAACGTTACCCTTAGTGTGACCTTGTGCACAATCATCATCAGAGACATGACATTTTAAGATAGATTCAGAGAGAATACAATTTTAAACAATTTTCCAATTTACTTTTATTACCTAATTTATTTTGTTCTCTTCGTATCCTTTGATAACAAGAGAATGAAGAAAATTAGATAATAGAAGTAAATTGGAAAGTTGTTTAAAATTGTATTCTCTCTGAATCTATCTGAAAATTTCTCTGATGATGATTGTGCACAAGGTCACATTAAAGGGATACTGAACCCAAATTTTTTCTCTCATGATTCAGATAGAGCATGTAATTTTTAGTATCCCTTTAAGGGTAAGGTTGACGGTTCTGCTCCCTCTCTCTGAATCATGAAAGAAAAATTAAGGGTTTCATGTCTCTTTAACGAGGCCGACATTTATTTAGCGCACCCTATACTTTGAATGGATAGCGCAGGGTTTGCTACAAACGCTCATATTACATTGGCGACATAAGTGTTACACTCGAGCACATTACAAAATAGCACTGGAAACTAAGTGCTTTTGGAGACCTGAAGAAAAATGTAAAAAAGAAAAAAAAAAAAAAAAAAAAACTTTCATGATTCAGATAGAGTAATTTTATACAACTTTCCAATGTAGTTCTGTTACCAAGAGAATGAAGCAAATGTTATTTTGTTGAAAGAGAAGCAAAGCACTACTGGGAGCTAGCTGTACACATCTGCTGACCCAATAACAAGGAGGCATTTATGTGAAGTCACCAAACATCAGCTAGCTAGTAGTGCATTGCTGTCCCCGAGCCTACCTAGGTATACTCTTCAACAAAGGATACAAAAAAAACCACAGAAAATTAAATAATAGAAGTAAATTGGAAAATTGTTTAAAATTGTATTCTCTATATGAATCACAAAAGTTTAATTTTGACTTTACCGTCCCATTAACGCCTGAATATATGTGCAATAAAAACACATATAATATATTAAAATTAAAGGGCCATAATACCCAAATGTTTAAACACTTGAAAGTGATGCAGTATAGCTTTAAAATGCTGACTAGAAAATATCTCCTCAACATCTCTATGTAAAAAAACAGAATTTATGCTTACCTGATAAATTACTTTCTCCAACGGTGTGTCCGGTCCACGGCGTCATCCTTACTTGTGGGAATATCTCTTCCCCAACAGGAAATGGCAAAGAGTCCCAGCAAAGCTGGCCATATAGTCCCTCCTAGGCTCCGCCCACCCCAGTCATTCGACCGACGGACAGGAGGAAATATATATAGGAGAAACCATATGGTACCGTGGTGACTGTAGTTAGAGAAAATAATTCATCAGACCTGATTAAAAAACCAGGGCGGGCCGTGGACCGGACACACCGTTGGAGAAAGTAATTTATCAGGTAAGCATAAATTCTGTTTTCTCCAACATTGGTGTGTCCGGTCCACGGCGTCATCCTTACTTGTGGGAACCAATACCAAAGCTTTAGGACACGGATGAAGGGAGGGAGCAAATCAGGTTACCTAAACGGAAGGCACCACAGCTTGCAAAACCTTTCTCCCAAAAATAGCCTCCAAAGAAGCAAAAGTATCAAATTTGTAAAATTTGGCAAAAGTGTGCAGTGAAGACCAAGTCACTGCCTTACATATCTGGTCAACAGAAGCCTCGTTCTTGAAGGCCCATGTGGAAGCCACAGCCCTAGTGGAGTGAGCTGTGATTCTTTCAGGAGGCTGCCGTCCGGCAGTCTCATAAGCCAATTGGATGATGCTTTTAAGCCAAAAGGAAAGAGAGGTAGAAGTCGCTTTTTGACCTCTCCTTTTACCAGAATAAACAACAAACAAGGAAGATGTTTGTCTGAAATCTTTTGTAGCCTCTAAATAGAATTTTAGAGCACGGACTACGTCCAAATTGTGTAACAAACGTTCCTTCTTTGAAACTGGATTCGGACATAAAGAAGGTACAACTATCTCCTGGTTAATATTTTTGTTAGAAACAACCTTAGGAAGAAAACCAGGCTTAGTACGCAAAACCACCTTATCTGCATGGAACACCAGATAGGGCGGAGAACACTGCAGAGCAGATAACTCTGAAACTCTTCTAGCAGAAGAAATTGCAACCAAAAAACAAAACTTTCCAAGATAGTAACTTAATATCTATGGAATGTAAAGGTTCAAACGGAACCCCTTGAAGAACTGAAAGAACTAGATTTAGACTCCAGGGAGGAGTCAAAGGTCTGTAAACAGGCTTGATCCTAACCAGGGCCTGAACAAATGCTTGAACATCTGGCACAGCTGCCAGTCTTTTGTGTAGTAAGACAGATAAAGCAGAGATCTGTCCCTTTAGAGAACTTGCAGATAATCCTTTCTCCAAACCTTCTTGTAGAAAGGAAAGAATCTTAGGAATTTTTATCTTATTCAATGGGAATCCTTTGGATTCACACCAACAGATATATATTTTCCATATTTTATGGTAAATCTTTCTAGTTACCAGTTTTCTGGCCTGAACCAGAGTATCTATCACAGAATCTGAAAACCCACGCTTCGATAGAATCAAGCGTTCAATCTCCAAGCCGTCAGCTGGAGGGAGACCAGATTTGGATGTTCGAATGGACCTTGAACAAGAAGGTCCTGTCTCAAAGGTAGCTTCCATGGTGGAACCGATGACATATTCACCAGGTCTGCATACCAAGTCCTGCGTGGCCACGCAGGAGCTATCAAGATCACCGAGGCCCTCTCCTGATTGATCCTGGCTACCAGCCTGGGAATGAGAGGAAACGGTGGAAATACATAAGCTAGGTTGAAGGTCCAAGGTGCTACTAGTGCATCTACTAGAGTCGCCTTGGGATCCCTGGATCTGGACCCGTAGCAAGGAACCTTGAAGTTCTGACGAGACGCCATCAGATCCATGTCTGGAATGCCCCATAATTGAGTTATTTGGGCAAAGATCTCCGGATGGAGTTCCCACTCCCCCGGATGGAATGTCTGACGACTCAGAAAGTCCGCCTCCCAGTTTTCCACACCTGGGATGTGGATCGCAGACAGGTGGCAGGAGTGATCCTCCGCCCATTGAATTATTTTGGTCACTTCTTTCATCGCCAGGGAACTCCTTGTTCCCCCCTGATGATTGATATACGCAACTGTCGTCATGTTGTCTGATTGGAACCTTATGAATCTGGCCTTTGCTAGATGAGGCCAAGCCCTGAGAGCATTGAATATCGCTCTTAGTTCCAGAATGTTTAATCGGGAGAAGAGACTCTTCCCGAGACCATAGACCCTGAGCTTTCAGGGATTCCCAGACCGCGCCCCAGCCCACTAGACTGGCGTCGGTCGTTACAATGACCCACTCTGGTCTGCGGAAGCTCATTCCCTGGGACAGATGGTCCAGGGTCAGCCACCAACGGAGTGAATCTCTGGTCTTCTGATCTACTTGAATCATTGGAGAAAAGTCTGTATAGTCCCCATTCCACTGTTTGAGCATGCACAGTTGTAATGGTCTTAGATGAATTCGTGCAAAAGGAACTATGTCCATTGCTGCAACCATCAACCCTACTACTTCCATGCACTGCGCTATGGAAGGACGAGGAACAGAATGAAGAACTTTACAAGTGCTTAGAAGTTTTGACTTTCTGACCTCTGTCAGAAAAATCCTCATTTCTAAGGAATCTATTATTGTTCCCAAGAAGGGAACTCTTGTCGACGGAGACAGAGAACTTTTTTCTACGTTCACCTTCCATCCGTGTGATCTGAGAAAGGCCAGAACGATGTCTGTATGAGCCTTTGCTTTTGACAGGGACGACGCTTGTATTAGAATGTCGTCCAAGTAAGGTACTACTGCAATGCCCCTCGGTCTTAGAACCGCTAGAAGGGACCCTAGTACCTTTGTGAAAATCCTTGGAGCAGTGGCTAACCCGAATGGGAGGGCCACAAACTGGTAATGTTTGTTCAGAAAGGCGAACCTTAGGAACTGATGATGTTCTTTGTGGATAGGAATATGTAGGTACGCATCCTTTAGATCCACGGTAGTCATAAATTGACCTTCCTGGATTGTAGGTAGAATCGTTCGAATGGTTTCCATTTTGAACGATGGTACTCTGAGAAATTTGTTTAGGATTTTTAAATCCAGAATTGGTCTGAAGGTTCCCTCTTTTTTGGGACCCACGAACAGATTTGAGTAAAATCCCATTCCTTGTTCCGCCATAGGAACTGGGTGTATCACTCCCATCCTTAACAGGTCTTCTACACAATGTAAGAATGCCTGTCTCTTTATTTGGTTTGAGGATAAGTGAGAAATGTGAAACCTTCCCCTTGGGGGTAGCTCCCTGAATTCCAGGAGATAACCCTGAGAAACTATTTCTAGCGCCCAGGGATCCTGAACATCTCTTGCCCAAGCCTGAGCAAAGAGAGAGAGTCTGCCCCCCACTAGATCCGGTCCCGGATCGGGGGCTACTCTTTCATGCTGTTTTGTTAGCAGCGGCAGGCTTCTTGGCCTGCTTACCCTTGTTCCAGCCTTGCATCGGTTTCCAGGCTGGTTTGGGTTGTGAGGCATTACCCTCTTGCTTAGAGGATGCAGAATTAGAGGCCGGTCCGTTCCTGAAATTGCGAAAGGAACGAAAATTAGACTTATTTTTGGCCTTGAAAGGCCTATCTTGTGGAAGGGCGTGGCCCTTTCCTCCAGTGATGTCTGAAATAATCTCTTTCAATTCTGGTCCAAATAGAGTTTTACCTTTGAAAGGGATGTTAAGTAATTTTGTCTTGGATGACACATCTGCTGACCAAGACTTTAGCCAAAGCGCTCTGCGCGCCACGATAGCAAACCCTGAATTTTTCGCCGCTAATCTAGCTAATTGCAAAGCGGCATCTAAAATAAAAGAGTTAGCCAACTTAAGTGCGTGAACTCTGTCCAGAACCTCCTCATATGGAGTCTCTCTACTAAGCGAGTTTTCAAGTTCCTCGAACCAGAACCACGCTGCTGTAGTGACAGGAACAATGCACGAAATGGGTTGTAGAAGGTAACCTTGCTGTACAAAAATCTTTTTAAGCAAACCCTCCAACTTTTTATCCATAGGATCTTTGAAAGCACAACTATCTTCTATAGGAATAGTAGTGCGTTTGTTTAGAGTAGAAACTGCCCCCTCGACCTTAGGGACTGTCTGCCATAAGTCCTTTCTGGGGTCGACCATAGGAAATAATTTCTTAAATATAGGGGGGGGGACAAAAGGTATGCCGGGCTTTTCCCACTCCTTATTTACTATGTCCGCCACCCGCTTGGGTATAGGAAAAGCGTCGGGGTGCACCGGAACCTCTAGGAACTTGTCCATCTTGCATAATTTCTCTGGAATGACCAAGTTGTCACAATCATCCAGAGTAGATAACACCTCCTTAAGCAGTGCGCGGAGATGTTCTAATTTAAATTTAAATGTCACAACATCAGGTTCAGCTTGTTGAGAAATTTTTCCTGAATCTGAAATTTCCCCATCTGACAAAACCTCCCTCATGGCCCCTTCAGATTGGTGTGAGGGTATGACAGAACAATTATCATCAGCGCCCTCCTGCTCTTCAGTGTTTAAAACAGAGCAATCGCGCTTTCTCTGATAAGTAGGCATTTTGGATAAAATATTTGCTATGGAGTTATCCATTACAGCCGTTAATTGTTGCATGGTAATAAGCATGGGCGCACTAGATGTACTAGGGGCCTCCTGTGTGGGCAAAACTGGTGTAGACACAGTAGGGGATGATGTAGTATGTTTACTCCCCTCATCTGAGGAATCATCTTGGGCAATTTCATTATCTGTGGCAGTACTGTCCTTACTTTGTTTGGACGCTATGGCACAATTATCACATAAATTTAAATGGGGAGACACATTGGTTTTCATACATATAGAACATAGCTTATCCGAAGGCACAGACATGTTAAAACAGGCTTGAAATTGTCAACAAAGCACAAAAAACGTTTTAAAACAAAACCATTACTGTCTCTTTAAATTTTAAACAGAAACCACTTTATTACTGAATATGTGAAAAAGTATGAAGGAATTGTTCAAAAATTACCAAATTTTCACCACAGTGTCTTAAAGCATTAAGAGTATTGCACACCAAATTTCAGAGCTTTAACCCTTAAAATAACGGAACCGGAGCAGTTTACAAATTTAACCCCTATACAGTCCCAGCTATAGTCTTTGCTGAGACCCAACCAAGCCCAGAGGGGAATACGATACCAATTGACGCCTTCTAGAAGCTTTTCCAGTAAATTTCAGATCCTCACACATGCATCTGCATGCCCTGCTCTCAAAAAACAACTGCGCAATAATGGCGCGAAAATGAGGCTCAGTCTACAACTAGGAAGGCCCCCTGACTGGAAAAGGTGTCTAACATAGTGCCTGCCGTTTAATAAACGTTCCCCAAGTTTATAAATGCGAATTGTCAGCATAAAGATGAATAAAATGCCCCAATAAAGCAAACGATTTAGCCCATAAAAATGTCCACCAGTTTTTTAGCCCATATTAAGCCCTTTATTCTGTTTGTTTGACTAAGAAAATGGCTTACCGGTCCCCATGAGGGGAAATGACAGCCTTCCAGCATTACATGGTCTTGTTAGAAATATGGCTAGTCATACCTTAAGCAGAAAAGTCTGCTAACTGTTTCCCCCAACTGAAGTTACTTCATCTCAACAGTCCTATGTGGAAACAGCAATCGATTTTAGTTACTGTCTGCTAAAATCATCTTCCTCTCACAAACAGAAATCTTCATCCTTTTCTGTTTCAGAGTAAATAGTACATACCAGCACTATTTTAAAATAACAAACACTTGATAGAAGAATAAAAACTACATTTAAACACCAAAAAACTCTTAACCATCTCCGTGGAGATGTTGCCTGTGCAACGGCAAAGAGAATGACTGGGGTGGGCGGAGCCTAGGAGGGACTATATGGCCAGCTTTGCTGGGACTCTTTGCCATTTCCTGTTGGGGAAGAGATATTCCCACAAGTAAGGATGACGCCGTGGACCGGACACACCAATGTTGGAGAAAGAAAGATATTTTACCTCAAAAGTTCCTCAGTAGCCACCTCCCATTGTAAAGGATTTCTAAGCAGCATTTTAGTGTGTCTGTCCTAGGACAGCTTAGGGGATGAGCCTCGTGAACTCTCATATTATTTCACCAATCAGGTAACGGAAGCTTACTATGAAATCTCATGAGAGTTAAGTCAAATCTCATGAGATCACAGTAAGAGTTCATGACCTCAGCACTGCTGATGCCGATTGGCTGCTGTTCATTTCTTCATTTTTTTTTTATTTTTACCTGCAGCTGGGAGCAGCTAAGTATAACTTTTTAAACAGAACTTACTCTGCTGAGCTGAGGAGATTGTGAGGTAAAATATCTTCCTTTTTTACATAGAGATGCTCAGGTGATATTTTCCTGTCAGCTTTTTACAGTTATACTGCATCAGTTTCAAGTGATTTAGCATTTGAGTATTATGTCCCTTTAAGTATTTCTCTCATACTTAATAATAAACCTTGTTTTGTATTAAATATGTATGACATAATTGTTCGAATAGTGATTTAAAGGGATACAGTCTATGAGCTGGTGCACAAAGGTCTATATGTATGTGTTTTTACTTATATATGTATAAATATACAGATGTCTATGCAGAAAGGGACTCAGCGAGTCTCTGACTCATGTGATAACATTTTACTTTCAACTTCCAATACGAATACAAGGATAGGAGCACTATAGATTTAACTTGAGCGGAGTTAGCACTCAGTAGTGCTTATATTTATTTGCTTCTATTGTAATCTAGCCCTTAGTTATTCATACATGAGCTGCTCGCTGACTTGTGTCTGTTGTGTAACCATCTGATAAATATAACTTATTTACATGACACAAAATGATATAAACCTGAGCTACTCACTAACCTGTGTCTGCTGTGTAACCATCTGATAAATATAACTTATTTACATACATGACACACAATGATATAAACCTGAGTCTCACTAACATGTGTCTGCTGTGTAACCATCTGATAAATATAACTGTTATTTACATGACACAAAATGATATAAACCTGAGCTACTCACTAACCTGTGTCTGCTGTGTAACCATCTGATAAATATAACTGTTATTTACATGGGACAAAATGATATAATCCTGAGCTACTCACTAACATGTGTCTGCTGTGTAACCATCTGATAAATATAACTGTTATTTACATGACACAAAATGATATAAACCTGAGTCTCACTAACCTGTGTCTGCTGTGTAACCATCTGATAAATATAACTGTTATTTACATGACACAAAATGATATAAGCCTGAGCTACTCACTAACCTGTGTCTGCTGTGTAACCATCTGATAAATATAACTGTTATTTACATGAGACATAATGATATAAACCTGAGCTACTCACTAACCTGTGTCTGCTGTGTAACCATCTGATAAATATAACTTATTTACATGACACAAAATGATATAAACCTAAGCTGCTCACTAACCCGTGTCTGCTGTGTAACCATCTGATAAATATAACTGTTATTTACATGACACAAAATGATATAAACCTGAGCTACTCACTAACCTGTGTCTGCTGTGTAACCATCTGATAAATATAACTGTTATTTACATGACACAAAATGATATAATCCTGAGCTACTCACTAACCTGTGTCTGCTGTGTAACCATCTGATAAATATAACTGTTATTTATATGAGACAAAATGATATAAACCTGAGCTACTCACTAACCTGTGTTTGCTGTGTAACCATCTGATAAATATAACTGTTATTTATATGAGACAAAATGATATAAACCTGAGCTACTCACTAACCTGTGTCTGCTGTGTAACCATCTGATAAATATAACTGTTATTTACATGACACAAAATGATATAAACCTGAGCTACTCACTAACCTGTGTCTGCTGTGTAACCATCTGATAAATATAACTTATTTACATGAGACAAAATGATATAATCCTGAGCTACTCACTAACCTGTGTCTGCTGTGTAACCATCTGATAAATATAACTTATTTACACGAGACAAAATTATATAATCCTGAGCTACTCCCTAAGCTGTGTCTGCTGTGTAACCATCTGATAAATATAACTGTTATTTACATGAGACATAATGATATAAACCTGAGCTATTCACTAACCTGTGTCTGCTGTGTAACCATCTGATAAATATAACTTATTTACATGACACAAAATGATATAAACCTGAGCTACTCACTAACCTGTGTCTGCTGTGTAACCATCTGATAAATATAACTTATTTACAGGACACAAAATGATATAAACCTGAGCTACTCACTAACATGTGTCTGCTGTGTAACCATCTGATAAATATAACTGTTATTTACATGAGACAAAATGATATAAACCTGAGCTACTCACTAAGCTGTGTCTGCTGTGTAACCATCTGATAAATATAACTTATTTACATGAGACAAAATGATATAAACCTGAGCTACTCACTAAGCTGTGTAACCATCTGATAAATATAACTGTTATTTACATGAGACAAAATATTAAAAACCTGAGTTACTCACTAACCTGTGTCTGCTGTGTAACCATCTGATAAATATAACTGTTATTTACATGACACACAATGATATAAACCTGAGCTACTCACTAACCTGTGTCTGCTGTGTAACCATCTGATAAATATAACTGTTATTTACATGAGACAAAATGATATAAACCTGAGCTACTCACTAAGCTGTGTCTGCTGTGTAACCATCTGATAAATATAACTGTTATTTACATGAGACAAAATGATATAAACCTGAGTCTCACTAACCTGTATCTGCTGTGTAACCATCTGATAAATATAACTGTTATTTACATGACACAAAATGATATAAACCTGAGTTACTCACTAACCTGTGTCTGCTGTGTAACCATCTGATAAATATAACTTATTTACATGACACAAAATGATATAAACCTGAGTCTCACTAACCTGTGTCTGCTGTGTAACCATCTGATAAATATAACTGTTATTTACATGAGACATAATGATATAAACCTGAGCTACTCACTAAGCTGTGTCTGCTGTGTAACCATCTGATAAATATAACTGTTATTTACATGAGACAAAATGATATAAACCTGAGCTACTCACTAACCTGTGTCTGCTGTGTAACCATCTGATAAATATAACTGTTATTTACAAGAGGCAAAATGTCACTATCACAGAATATTCCCTTTACTCAACCCCTTAATGACAGGCGTAGCCTGTACGTCTGTGGTCGTTTTTGGGTTTAACTAGCGCAACTTCCCTGGCAAAGCTGTGCTAGGACTGCATACCGGAGGCAAGACCTGCGCTATATCCGGCAGATGTTTGAGGGTAATGTGTTATTTAGCGCTAATCACCTGTAGCCATATTTATAGGAACTTCATCCTCCTCAGTCTTCACGTGATCACACACATACGGTTCTCCTCTGTGCTCAACCGCTGAGCCATCTGAAGGTGTCACATCCATACAGCCTGTACAATAAGAATATACATGTATATGTGTAAGTTGTTTGTAGTACTCGTGGGATGTATCAATGTATCTCTCATTATATATAACGAAAAATCATGTGATGACCACAAAAATTACTATGTGCACACAAGAGAATTATTTAGTAGACTATCACACTTACTATGCACACTCACCTGTAGCTCACGTACCTCACACACAATATATGTGCACACTCACTTGTAACTCACATACCTCACACACAATATATGTGCACACTCACCTGTAACTCACATACCTCACAACACAATATATGTGCACACTCACCTGTAACTTACGTACCTCACACACAATATATGTGCACACTCACCTGTAACTCACATACCTCACACACAATATATGTGCACACTCACCTGTAACTCACATACCTCACACACAATATATGTGCACACTCACCTGTAACTCACATACCTCACACACAATATATGTGCACACTCACCTGTAACTCACATACCTCACACACAATATATGTGCACACTCACCTGTAACTCACGTACCTCACACACAATATATGTGCACACTCACCTGTAACCCACAACATACATGCACAACCACCTCGTGTACACTCACCTGTAACCCACACATACACACAACACCCATGCTACCTTCATCCCTCAGACACATGCACATTCAGCTGTATCCTGTGTCCCTGATACACAACAGACATGCACACTCATCAGTAACACTCATGCACACTCATCTGTTACCCATGTCTCTCAGACACAACATACGTGTACACTTACCTGTGACCTGCATCCCTCAGACACAACACACGTGCACACTCATCTGTATCCTGTGTCCCTCAGACACAGCACAAGTGCTCACCTACCTGGGCTGATACGGTCACTGGTTTCCTCATTAGGGTCTCCCAGCTGATGCCTCACACACAGATATTCTGGTATTTCAGCTTTCACTATATCAGCTTTATCTTCATCTGTACAAATAAAGAAGATTCAGTTTTTTTATCACATGATCTAGTTTTTTATAACTTTACCATAAAACAGTTTGTGTATTTCCCTGATAGACAATAGCACCAAATGCACACATTCTCCTCCTTTCCCACCTCTCATCCTTTATTTTTATTTTTTTTACTTGTAATTTTTATTGGATTTTTGTAACAAAAGGGTAAGAGATACAACAATTGTACGAGTCAATCGTACTTGAAATGTAAATACATCAGAACAAGAAGAGTACGCAATACAATCATGACGTTAATACCAAATTAAAAGGGGATAGCAGAATTCCAATGGGACACAAAGTAACATCAAGAGGGGGGTGGGGTAAGGGAGGGACTGGGGAAAAGAGAGAGGAGTATGCTAGAAGGCCTTTAGGGGGAGGGAGAGGGTCATGAGAGAAGCCAGTTCAGATTTACAGAGATATGGCCAGGGTTCTGTCGGTGTGATTGGGGGTGTACTGAAACCTAGGGAGCCAGAGAGTGTCAAACCTGCTTTTCCAATCGGACCAGGTTAGTTAGAAGAAATCAGACCTACCAGAGGCATAATAAATGATCTTCTCCATAGAGTATATGTAGGCCATAGTAGATACAATATCCGACCAGGCCGGGGGAAGGGATCGTTTCCAAGATCTCGCTATGTTAAGTTTAACTGCTGACAGGAGATAGACACTAAGGGAGCCATAATGTTTGGGGAGTTTACATGTGCCTAGGTGGAAAAGGGACGTCTCGGGTGTTCTAGGTAGATTGATACCTAAGCTGGCTAGTGTAGAAAAGCATTTGTGCCAGATGGGTTTGAGTCTGGGGCAACTCCACCAAATGTGGATCATGTCACCTATATGTGAGCAATCTCTCCAACAGGTGGGGGAGGCCCCAGGGAAAATTTTTGCGAGTCGAGCTAGGACATAGTACCAATGCGTGAGTACCTTTATGTAGGTTTCTAGGATGGTAATGCAATGGAGGGTTTTCTTTGTCAATAGGAGCGTGCGTTGCCACTCCTCGAGGGGTTTCATGAAGTCTAACCTCCGTTCCCATTTTAAAATATGTTGAGCTTTATCAGCTGGGGCAGCACCTTCCATGAGGGTGTAATGTAAGGATAATGGTTTGCCTAGCCTGAGCCCCTGTTGCCATCTAGCTTCCCAAATGGTGAGTTGCCGAGGCAAAGAGGGTTTGAAACCCCATCTGGACAGCAGGCTAATGACCCTTGAGTGTTCAAACTTCATATACGGTGGGGTGGACGGGGGGGGACATTAAGTTGGTTAAAGGAGGAGAAGGCTACTTGAGGAGAGGTAGACCAAAGGTCCGACACTCTCGTGACACCTAGCCCAAGCAGTCGGGTGTGAGTCGGGTAGGCCTGACAAGAGGCCGGCAATGGAAGTAATTGGAGACGGGTGGGGAACCACCTTAGGGTTATGTCGTAGGCGGCCCCAGGCGGACAGACATTCCCGTACAATCGGGTTTGTGACGCCTAGGTTCCTCCTACAGTGGGGTGGCGTCCATATTAGGTCCCTCAGAGCAAGATTGTGTGGTAGGGAGGCTTGTTCGATTGTTCTCCATTTGCAATCCGACCCCTTAACTCCCCATTGGGAGATGTGGGTGAGCATAGCGGCATCCGCATACCTAAAAATAGAGGGGGAAGCCACACCACCATGCATTCTAGGCTATTGTAGAATGTTATGGGCAACTCTAGGGGGCTTGCCCTGCCAAATGTACTTAGTACAAGCGCTCTGGAACTGTATAAGAAGGGTTCTGGGCACCCCGATTGGGAGACAGCGAAGGGCATATGTAAGTTTAGGAAGGTAGCTCATTTTTAGGGCCGCTATGCGGCCCAACCAGGAGACACATTTGAAATTCCACCTCGAAGGCAGGGACCGAAGCTCGGCTAATAGGGGTTTGAAATTGTCATCAATAATTTGGGGGAGAGAGTCGGACAGTTTAACTCCGAGGTGGGAGACAAACTTATGGCTAGGGATAAACTTGTATTTTTCACATAGGCTTCTGGAGACCTCTTCAGGGAACCCGGATATAAATATTTCCGATTTTGAGTGGTTTAACTTATAGTGCGACATGGTACTAAACGCCTCGAGGAGGGATAGGAGTCTCTGGATCTCACTCATGGGTCTGGAAAGGAACAAAGTAGTATCGTCGGCAAATAGGGCCACTTTATGGACCGTGCCGTGCAGGGTAATTCCCGATATCTCCTTATCCGCCCTAATTGCCGCGGCCAAAGGTTCCATGGCTAACGCAAACAGGATCGGGGAGAGGGGGCAACCCTGTCGGGTGCCATTGGAGATAGAAAAGGGGGTGGGGTCAAATCCCAATCCTCTTACTGAGGCTATTGGGGAGGAATATAAGGCCTTAACTGCGCGTATGATTTGCGTGGGGAACTGGAAGTTCTCTAAGACCCGCCAGAGGTACTCCCATCTGATGTGGTCAAAGGCCTTCTCAGCATCGAGAGAAAGCACCGCGAGTGGCCTATCAAGTCTCTTGGCTTCTAGTAGGATGTCAAGGAGCCTCCTGGTGTTGTCCGGGCCCTCTCTCCCTGGAATAAAACCAACTTGGTCCGGGTCGATAAGTGCTGGGAGCAATTTTGCTAACCGGTTAGCAAGAATTTTGGCGTAAATCTTAACGTCAGTATTGATGAGCGAAATGGGTCGGTAATTAGCGCATAGGGTTGGGTCTTTATTGGGTTTAGGGATAGTAATGATAGAGGCCTCTAAAAATTCTCTGTCAAATTTCCCTGTGGACATTGCCTTATTGAAGAATCTGGTGAGCATAGGGACGAGTTCTTCCAGGTATGTCTTGTAAAAAATAGCCGTAAAGCCGTCCGGTCCGGGGGCTTTAAGGGACTTCAGCTTTTTAATGACCAGCTTGACCTCTTGGCCAGTGATCGGAGTGTCAATACACTCTATATGAGTTTTGTCCAGGGTGGGGAGTTTTAAAGATTGGAGGAATGAACTTATGTTTTCCGAGGGGGCTTTCCCGATTGTCGTCGTGTCACCTATATTATAGAGTTCAGAGTAGAACTTATTAAACTGTTGGCCAATTTGGAAGGGGAGTCTAAAAGATTGTGTGCCCTGCTTGATTTCGTGGATGCAGGAGGCACCCGTGCGTTGCCTAATTTTATTGGCAAGTAAAGAGTCTGCTTTATTGCCTTTGGAATACAAGAGGTGTTTTAAACGACGGAGATTAGATTGCGTCCTGTGGAATTCTAGCTGGCAGATGTGCCGCCTAATATCTTCTACTTCGTATTTGTGTGCTATGGGATCTGAGATCCGTCGTTGGGTCTCAAGGACCCGCAGTCTACAATGTGCCTGGGATAGGGAGAGGCCTGCCTGCTTCCTGAGGTGAGCATGCTTGCGGATGAAGAGGCCTCGAAGGGTAGCCTTGAACGCTCCCCATATTGTGTTTTCGCTAACATCTGGGGTATCATTAGTCTGGAGGGTGAAGCGGATCTCCTTCCTGATCTCCTCTCTGAATGGGACATCCGAAAGAAGATGGTGCGGCAGCCTCCAAGGGGCTCTGGTCCTAGTAGTGTGGCTGGAGACTATATCTAGGGTGACAAGTTCATGATCCGACCATGGGCAGGAATGTATGCTCGCAGAGCGGACCAGATCCAGATCCATGGGGTGACAAAAGAAATAGTCCAACCTAGAGTATGTAGCGTGTGGGTGGGAGAAGTGGGTGAAGTCCTTGTCTAGAGGATGTAGGGACCTCCAAATATCAAAGTAAGTAAACTGGCACATAAGTTCCCTGAATCTGCGACTGGTTGGGTCGCAGCTGGAGGAAAGTCTTTTAGAAGGGCTAGTTTTCCTATCTATTTTCCCATCCCACACCATGTTTAGGTCACCTGCAAGGATTACCCTGCCCTGTTTGACTTTATCCACATGCAGGAGAACTTTCCTGAGGTACCTAGGCTGGAGCGAGTTCGGGAGATAGACTGAAACCAGAGTATATGTGACGTGGTCTAGATTGCAAATAAGAATGAGGTATCTGGCTTGAGGGTCTCTAAAGATGAAGAGGCGTTCATAGGCCACTCTTTTGTGTATTAGAATGGCTACTCCTCTGGCTTTTTTGGTGAAGGAGGATGCCTCGAAAACTGGGTATTCCCTAGATGTATGAAGAGGAGGGGAGTCCGCTAACAGGTGCGTCTCTTGGAGAAAAGCTACATCTGCCCTATGATGGCGCAGGGAGCGGGACAGGAGGCATCTCTTGCCCACAGTATTAAGGCCTCTAACATTGTGGGTAAGGAACCTGAGGGAGGCCATTTAGAGATCTGTTACGAGGATGGAGGGAAGGATAGGGATCAAAGATTTGGTAGGGGGGGATGGGGGATGAAGGGAAGCAAGTGGAAGTAGTCCACCTATGTGGGGCCCTGGGATGGGCACCAAAAATTGGGGGGGGAGTTAACCTTGTCTGAGAGGTAGAGGGACTAGTGCAAGTAGCCCCGCTCTTCTGCAAAAACGAAACAAAATAACTAAGTAAACATATAAATACTCTGGCTCTATTTAGAGCTAGATACAGTAACATTAAACAGGTAAATGAATAACAGTATGTGAAAATGACATTGATAGTTAAGTGTGGTTCAACACCCTCAAGTAGGTGAGGCTGGAGGCCTCATAATGTGGTCAGGGGGGTTAGGTTTTGGTCGCTTCGGCCTCTGTTCTTTAATGGACCACTCCGGAGCTGTGACCCGCAATCTGGAGCGGACCTCTTGCTGGTTGTCAGGGGCAGTTTGGAGGCCCCAGTTGGCTAATAGAGTGCCCCCCATAGAGGGTGAGGTAATAATGTGGGTTTGGTTGTCCCTTGTCACAATCAATTTAGTGGGGAATCCCCACCTATATTTGATCCTTGCTTTCCTCAGTTGAGTGGTAATTGGGGCATAGAGTTTTCACTGTTGCAATGTATGTGAGGAGAGGTCGGGTAAGAGTTGGATATCCTTGAAATTATCCGGTAGAGTGGGTTTACTGTATGCCGCTTGCATCAACCGGTCTTTAAAGGTAAAGTGGTGGAAGCAGACCACTACATCCCTCGGCTTGTCTGATGAAACTGAACGTGGCCCGAGAGCCCTGTGGGCCCTTTCCATAGTATGCATGTTGCCCTCCAACGGGCCCAAGAATGCAGCGAACAAAGAGATGAGGTACTCCTGTAAGCTACCCGTGGTAACCGACTCTGGGATGCCTCTGAACCTGATGTTGTTCCTCCTAGCCCTATCCTCCATATCTGCTAGCTTTAGCTCAAGTTGGGAGATTTGTTCGGCAAGATTTTCTGCATAGGCTAGTAGGTTCGAGTTGTCGGTAGCTAGATCATCTTGTTGTCGTTCAAGTGAGTTTACTCTATCGCCAATTTCCAAAATTTCTTTTTTAAGTTCAGCTGAACTTCTCTGACTCTCAGTGGTGATAGATTTGGTCTGGGCTGCTAAGAGTTTCTGCAGGGTACTTTCGGTAATGTAATGATTGAGGTGGGCAACAGACTGAGAGCTCAATTGGGAACCCTCATCTTGCGACTCAGGATCACTAACGTCCTTGTTCACAGGAGTAGACACCTTGTGTGGCTGAGAGAAATGGTCAAGAACGGTCTTTTTTGAGGCCGCTTGGGACTTGGCATTTTTTCTAGCAGAGTGCGACATATTTGGCAAAATAGGAGGACCAAAGGAAGGATCGTTCAGTCACAATGGAGGACCACCCTGACCACTTATACACAGATGAATCGTTAAACCACTGGAATAATCGCATAGACAGAGAAAAGTATCTAGGTTATCACATAAGTTTAAACTTCAACACCTAGTTAGAGCATTGGCGGTAAATGTTACACTGTAAGAGCGGGGCCAGCACAGCCCTCGGCATAAATTACACCTGGCACATGATGTGAAACCCTTACATCAATGATAGAGATGGTTCAGTAAGTGGACCGTGTGATGGTAATTTGTGACGGCTCCCAAGAGCCCCCACGCGCCTCAGGGAGGGGGGATACGACCAAGAGGAAGGGGAAAAGGAGAGTGGAAGTGACCAACCCAGACAAGCTGGGCCGGAAAGGGGGAGGCGCGAGGGGGACTAATGCAGCCAGTCCCGTTCAGCGAAACTTGTAGGGATACCTCAACAAACACAGTGTAGAGAAGACAGGAAATAGTATACACCAATATTTAGAGCAATACTAGGTATTAAAAGCCCTGCAAGTGATTAAGGCAAGATGGTGGGGAATACTGTGGCATGAGTATTGGGGCCTAAGTAATCAAGGGCCACAGCCAATGAGTTATAACTTAATTTAGAGGGAGAAGGGGATACAACACAAAGGAAGGGGGTGGGTAGGTGGAAGTGACCAGCCCGTCACGTGGGTGGGCCAGAAGTGTGGGGGTTTACAGATTTTCAAGCTGGTTTAAATATTTTCAACAGGCTACTTCCCAGTTGACCAGCAATAGTCCCCTGCAATTGCTCAGGTTATGCTAAAGCTAATTAAGTGATCCTTAGTAGGGCCATACAATGAGAGAACCACTGTGCTGAGCCTTCGGAGCTGTGTAAACTGTCGGGGCGGTGATGTCCCAGGTCAATGACCAGTAAGGGCCCCTAACAATCTGTATAGCAATCGGTAATAGGCTGTGGACCCTGGGATAACTCCAATTACTCAAAGAAGGACACAGGCCTGGGCCATAAATACTAGGGGGCAGTTATGGGTGGTGCTGTACTGGGAACCTGTAGGAGAAAATATGTGTTAACAAGCAGAAATGAATTGAACACTCCACTTTGGCACAAGGCTCAAAGACAATGTTGCTGACGCAGCAGCTTTAAGCATATAGTTAAAATGACAAGTCTGTGCAAAAAAAACAAGTTAAATACTTCATATGACTGCCCAGGAGCTGTCTAAAGTAAATGCATAGGAAAATGTCCACCTCAGAGCTGTAGGATGCCTCCACTATATACAGTTAAAGCACTGCTATGTACTTCCTCACTGATGGCTCATAAGTGATCTAATTTAGGCCAGGGAAAGAAAAAGAAGGTAGGCCGTGAGCCTGCAGGGTGCTGCATGCAGAAGGTCTCAAGGGGCAAGCTCAGAGATTATTGGTAAGGTACAGTCTCTGTTTTCTTGTATTATAGATTAAAGTCAGTGTGTAATATATTGACTAAGTCTTGCACGCTGCTTTGTTGTACAATGAGTTCCCCTAAATGAATATTGGGCAAGAATGGCTGCTCACCTACATCTAATCAAAATTGCTGGGGAACTGAATCTTATGAGAGCTTGCGTGAGTCTGTACTCAGCACTGTGGTTGGAGTTGTATGGGTCCAAAATCTGAGGATTGGGCTTACAGACTTAGCAGAACAGAACCCCCTTGGCAATATTTAAAAGGACCTGTATTGTGGGTCCCTCAGTGACCAGAGGTCCAGCGTGATCTCTAAACTGAAGAGCCTGCAGGGTTTCTTCTGTGTCTCCCGGCTGGACCGGGGAAGGAATAGCCTCAGATGGGTGTCCGGCGAGTGGGCTAGATCTCAATTCGGCTTTAGATGCCGGTCCTTTCCCACCCAAGACTCACCCCTATCGGAGTCTGAAGTACAGGAGCTGGAGGTAAAATGGCGGCCGTTCGCGCCGCTCCGATGTTTCTGTGTCTTCTCAGCGGGTGGTGGCTGGGCGTCCTAGGGAGCACAAGAGGGTCTTCTTACTGCAGACCAGTGCTACAGATCTGGTGTTAGCCTCGAGTTCGTTGTAGCGGGCGACCAGGTCTTCTTGGGTCTCCTGCGTTCACAGAGTTTTACTCCGTCGCCTGCTTGCAGAGGGGTTTTCCCCCGGGCTCCGGTCCCAGAGCTCGTCTCTGTTGTAGTGATTACAACTCCGGAGAGGAATCTCTACCCTCCGGAGCTGTCTGCAAATCTCCTGCTGTCAGGCCACGCTGTTTTGCTCCAGGGGAGTCTTTAGGAACTAGCTCTGGGTTGGGATCTAGTAGCTAGAAAGGGCCACTATCCTCGGTTCTAAAGTGCCTACAGTGAGGTGTAAAGGTATAGGCTTATTGATGTTAGCCTCCACAAGTAAAAACTAATACTTTCTGTCAGCTTTTTTAAATGAAATAAACTTATTCGTGATGGAGCTCTCCTTCAAGGCTGCCACTCTGCTCTGCAGTTAACTCCACCCCCCCTCATCCTTTATTTTTACAGTGAGCCTCTATATTCCGGTATAAAACTACACCAAGAACTAAACAAGGGTTAAACTCATGTTGTTATCTGCGCTTATAAACCAGACAGTAAACTACAAGGGAGAGCAGTAAGTAGCTGTGTGCACAGCCCCGGCAGACTCTCACGTATTACTACTCACCGGCAGGGAGGGAGCAATGTATTTCAGTCTGATGACTATTCATGTCATCTGTCTCATCCTCTTCCTTCACATTTAATAGCCCAGTGCCCGGGTTTTCCTCTAGACGCCCTGTAATTACAGCAGGAAGTTACCTGATAGAGCACAGTACAGGGGGTAAAAATTTTGTAGGTTTTTTCTTTTTTTACAATAATATCCTAAAGCCTAATAATCTAGACAATAAAATCAAGCTTTGTATTAAATGCAGACACTTACAGCACTGAGTAACATTGAATCACTTTTGGGAAGAAATTGGCACAGATTTTATAGAATACGGTTTAAATAATAAAAAAATTAAGTACAGTAGCACAGCTAAGAAGAAAAAAAATCCCAATTGAAAAGGTTAACAGGTACCAGTTATGGACCCAAATAAACCAGCGTCTTGGAAAAGTGTAGTTACATTGTATGTATCCAACTACTTGATCCAACTTAACCTGTGACTATCTCAATATGCTCTCACGACAAGCACTGCTGTCAAACATAAAGCACACTCCTGAGACTACTTCAGTGTGCTCCCATGACAATCACTGCTACCTCCTATAGAGCATGATCCTGTACCTACCTCAGTATGCTCTCATTACAAACACTGCTGCCTC
Source organism: Bombina bombina (assembly GCF_027579735.1). Classification (NCBI taxonomy): domain Eukaryota; kingdom Metazoa; phylum Chordata; class Amphibia; order Anura; family Bombinatoridae; genus Bombina; species Bombina bombina. The sequence continues at coordinate 857,667,409 of NC_069502.1, forward strand.
CTATAGAGCATGATCCTGTACCAACCTCAGTATGCTCTCATTACAATCACTGCTGCCTCATATAGAGCATGAACCTGTACCTACCTCAGTATGCTCCCATGACAATCACTGCTGCCTCCTATAGAGCATGATCCTGTACCTACCTCAGTATGCTCTCATTACAAACACTGCTGCCTCATATAGAGCATGATCCTGTACCTACCTCAGTATGCTCTCATTACAATCATTGCTGCCTCATATCTTGCACGCTCCTGTACCTACCTCAGTATGCTCTCATTACAAACACTGCTGCCTCATATAGAGCATGATCCTGTACCTACCTCAGTATGCTCTCATGACAAACACTGCTACCATATATAGAGGGCGCTCCTGTACCTACCTCAGTATGCTCTCATTACAAACACTGCTGCCTCATATAGAGCATGATCCTGTACCTACCTCAGTATGCTCTCATTACAATCACTGCTGCCTCATAGAGCATGATCCTGTACCTACCTCAGTATGCTCTCATTGCAATCACTGCTGCCTCATATAGAGCATGATCCTGTGCCTATCTCAGTATGCTCTCATGACAAACATTGCTGCCATACATAGAGTGCGCTCCTGAGCCTAATTCAGTATGCTCTCATGACAAGCACTGCTATATATACAGCACACTCCTGTGCCTACCTCAGTATGCTCTCATCACAAGCACTGCTGCTATATATACAGCACGCTCCTGTGCCTACCTCAGTATGCTCTCATGACAAACACTTCTGGAATATAAAGAGCACACTCCTGTGCCTACCTCAGTATGCTCTCATCACAAGCACTGCAGCTATATATACAGCACACTCCTGTGCCTACCTCAGTATGCTCTCATGACAAGCACTGCTACCATATATACTGTACACTCCTGTGCCTACCTCAGTATGCTCTTGTGACAAGCACTGCTGCCATATATACAGCACACTCCTGTGCCTACCTCAGTATGCTCTCATGACAAGCACTGCTGCTATATATACAGCACACTCCTGTGCCTACCTCAGTATGCTCTCATGACAAGCACTGCTGCTATATATACAGCACACTCCTGTGCCTACCTCAGTATGCTCTCATGACAAACACTGCTGCTATATATACAGCACACTCCTGTACCTACCTCAGTATGCTCTCATGACAAGCACTGCTGCTATATATACAGCACACTCCTGTGCCTACCTCAGTATGCTCTCATGACAAGCACTACTGCTATATATAAAGCACACTCCTGTGCCTACCTCAGTATGCTCTCATGACAAGCACTGCTGCTATATATACAGCACACTCCTGTGCCTACCTCAGTATGCTCTCATGACAAGCACTGCTGCTATATATACAGCATACTCCTGTGCTACCTCAGTATGCTCTTATGACAAACAGTGCTGCTATATATACAGCACACTCCTGTACCTACCTCAGTATGCTCTTACGAAAAGTACTTCTCCCATATATAGACACAACAGATAATGTAAAGCTCAGCACCTGGAACTCCCATCTGGGGTAGTGCACGTAGGACTGGAGCCACGGCCAAAGCTTCTAACAGGTATAGCAAAATGTGTAGAGTCCACAGCACTATGAATAAGCATTTGTTTATTAAAGCATAACATGTGCACATCTACCTGTCTGTTGTGCTTTAATAAACAGATGCTTATTCATAGTGCTTTGGACTTTAAACCTTTTTGTCATATAAAGACAGTGCTCCTGTGCCTACCTCTATATAGTCTAACGACAAGCACTGCCGTCATATATAAAGCACGTTCCTGTTCTACCTCAGTATGCTATTATGACAAGCACTACTGTCATGTATAGAGTGCGCTCCTGAGCCTTGTCTCATGACAATATATAGAGCATGTTGCTGTGCCTACTTCAGTATGATCTCATGACAAACACTGCTGCTATATATACAGCACACTCCTGTACCTACCTCAGTATGCTCTCATGACAAGCACTGCTGCTATATATACAGCACACTCCTGTACCTACCTCAGTATGCTCTCATGACAAGCACTGCTGCTATATATACAGCACACTCCTGTACCTACTTCAGTATGATCTCATGACAAACACTGCTGCTATATATACAGCACACTCCTGTGCCTACCTCAGTATGCTCTCATGACAAGCACTACTGCTATATATACAGCACACTCATGTACCTACCTCAGTATGCTCTCATGACAAACACTACTGCTATATATACAGCACACTCCTGTACCTACCTCAGTATGCTCTCATGACAAACACTACTGCTATATATACAGCACACTGCTGTGCCTACCTCAGTATGCTCTCATGACAAACACTACTGCTATATATACAGCACACTCCTGTACCTACCTCAGTATGCTCTCATGACAAACACTACTGCTATATATACAGCACACTCCTGTGCCTACCTCAGTATGCTCTCATGACAAGCACTACTGCTATATATACAGCATACTCCTGTACCTACCTCAGTATGCTCTCATGACAAGCACTGCTGCCATATATACAGCACACTCCTGTACCTATCTCAGTATGCTCTCATGACAACCACTGCTGCCATATATATAGCACACTCCTGTACCTACCTCAGTATGCTCTCATGACAAGCACTACTGTACCTACCTCAGTATGCTCTCATGACAAGCACTACTGCTATATATACAGCACACTCCTGTACCTACCTCAGTATGCTCTCATGACAAGCACTACTGCTATATATACAGCACACTCCTGTGCCTACCCCAGTATGCTCTCATGACAAGCACTACTGCTATATATACAGCATGCTCCTGTACCTACCCCAGTATGCTCTCATGACAAGCACTACTGCTATATATACAGCACACTCCTGTACCTACCCCAGTATGCTCTCATGACAAGCACTACTGCTATATATACAGCACACTCCTGTGCCTACCCCAGTAAGCTCTCATGACAAGCACTGCTGCTATATATACAGCACACTCCTGTGCCTACCTCAGTATGCTCTCATGACAAACACTGCTACTATATATACAGCACACTCCTGTGCCTACCTCAGTATGCTCTCATGACAAACACTGCTGCTATATATACAGCACACTCCTGTGCCTACCTCAGTATGCTCTCATGACAAGCACTGCTACCATATATACAGCACACTCCTGTGCCTACCTCAGTATGCTCTCATGACAAGCACTGCTGCTATATATACAGCACACTCCTGTGCCTACCTCAGTATGCTCTCATGACAAGCCCTGCTGCTATATATACAGCACACTCCTGTGCCTACCTCAGTATGCTCTCATGACAAGCACTACTGCCATATATATAGCCCACTCCTGTGCCTACCTCAGTATGCTCTCATGACAAGCACTGCTGCTATATATACAGCACACTCCTGTACCTACCTCAGTATGCTCTCATGACAAGCACTACTGCCATATATACAGCACACTCCTGTGCCTACCTCAGTATGCTCTCATGACAAGCACTGCTGCTATATATACAGCACACTCCTGTACCTACCTCAGTATGCTCTCATGACAAACACTGCTGCTATATATACAGCACACTCCTGTGCCTACCTCAGTATGCTCTCATGACAAGCACTGCTGCCATTTATACAGCACACTCCTGTGCCTACCTCAGTATGCTCTCATGACAAGCACTGCTGCTATATATACAGCACACTCCTGTGCCTACCTCAGTATGCTCTCATGACAAGCACTACTGCTATATATATAGCACACCCCTGTGCCTACCTCAGTATGCTCTCATGACAAGCACTACTGCCATATATACAGCACACTCCTGTGCCTACCTCAGTATGCTCTCATGACAAGCACTGCTGCTATATATACAGCACACTCCTGTACCTACCTCAGTATGCTCTCATGACAAACACTGCTGCTATATATACAGCACACTCCTGTGCCTACCTCAGTATGCTCTCATGACAAGCACTGCTGCCATTTATACAGCACACTCCTGTGCCTACCTCAGTATGCTCTCATGACAAGCACTGCTGCTATATATACAGCACACTCCTGTGCCTACCTCAGTATGCTCTCATGACAAGCACTACTGCTATATATATAGCACACCCCTGTGCCTACCTCAGTATGCTCTCATGACAAGCACTGCTGCTATATATACAGCACACTCCTGTGCCTACCTCAGTATGCTCTCATGACAAGCACTACTGCCATATATACAGCACACTCCTGTGCCTACCTCAGTATGCTCTCATGACAAGCACTGCTGCTATATATACAGCACACTCCTGTACCTACCTCAGTATGCTCTCATGACAAGCACTACTGCCATATATACAGCACACTCCTGTGCCTACCTCAGTATGCTCTCATGACAAGCACTGCTGCTATATATACAGCACACTCCTGTGTCTACCTCAGTATGCTCTCATGACAAGCACTGCTGCTATATATACAGCACACTCCTGTACCTACCTCAGTATGCTCTCATGACAAACTCTGCTGCTATATATACAGCACACTCCTGTACCTACCTCAGTATGCTCTCATGACAAACACTGCTGCTATATATACAGCACACTCCTGTGCCTACCTCAGTATGCTCTCATGACAAACACTGCTGCCATTTATACAGCACACTCCTGTGCCTACCTCAGTATGCTCTCATGATAAGCACTGCTGCTATATATACAGCACACTCCTGTGCCTACCTCAGTATGCTCTCATGACAAGCACTACTGCTATATATAGCACACCCCTGTGTCTACCTCAGTATGCTCTCATGACAAGCACTGCTGCTATATATACAGCATGCTCCTGTATCTACCTCAGTATGTTCTCATGACAAGCACTGCTGCTATATATACAGCACACTCCTGTACCTACCTCAGTATGCTCTCATGACAAGCACTGCTGCTATATATATACAGCACGCTCCTGTGCCTACCTCAGTATGTTCTCATGACAAGCACTGCTGCTATATATACAGCACGCTCCTGTGCCTACCTCAGTATGCTCTCATGACAAGCACTGCTGCTATATATACAGCACACTCCTGTGCCTACCCCAGTATGCTCTCATAACAAGCACTGCTGGCATATATACAGCACACTCCTGTGCCTACCTCAGTATGCTCTCATGACAAGCACTGCTGCTATATATACAGCACACTCCTGTACCTACCTCAGTATGCTCTCATGACAAACACTACTGCTATATATACAGCACACTCCTGTACCTACCTCAGTATGCTCTCATGACAAGCACTGCTGCCATATATACAGCACACTTCTGTACCTACCTCAGTATGCTCTCATGACAAACACTGCTACCATATATACAGCACACTCCTGTGCCTACCTCAGTATGCTCTCATGACAAGCACTGCTGCTATATATACAGCACACTCCTGTGCCTACCTCAGTATGCTCTCATGACAAGCACTGCTGCTATATATACAGCACACTCCTGTACCTACCTCAGTATGCTCTCATGACAAGCACTGCTGCTATATATACAGCACACTCCTGTAACTACCTCAGTATGCTCTCATGACAAGCACTGCTGCTATATATACAGCACACTCCTGTGCCTACCTCAGTATGCTCTCATGACAAACACTGCTGCTATATATACAGCACACTCCTGTGCCTACCCCAGTATGCTCTCATGACAAGCACTGCTGCTATATATACAGCATACTCCTGTACCTACCTCAGTATGCTCTCATGACAAGCACTGCTGCACATATAGAGCATGCTCCTGAATCTACATTTCGATGCTCTAACGACAAACACTGCTGTCACGTATAGAGCACGCTTGTGAGCCTACTTCAGTATACTCTGATGACAAGCACTGCTGTCACGTATAGAGCACGCTTGTGAGTCTACTTCAGTATACTCTGATGACAAGCACTGCTGTCACGTATAGAGCACGCTTGTGAGCCTACTTCAGTATACTCTGATGACAAGCACTGCTGTCACGTATAGAGCACGCTTGTGAGCCTACTTCAGTATACTCTGATGACAAACACTGCTGCCACGTATAGAGCACGCTTGTGAGCCTACTTCAGTATACTCTGATGACAAACACTGCTGCCACGTATAGAGCACACTTGTGAGCCTACTTCAGTATACGCTGATGACAAGCACTGCTGTCACGTATAGAGCACACTTGTGAGCCTACTTCAGTATACTCTGATGACAAGCACTGCTGTCACGTATAGAGCATGCTTGTGAGCCTACTTCAGTATACGCTGATGACAAGCACTGCTGTGACGTATAGAGCACACTTGTGAGCCTACTTCAGTATACTCTGATGACAAGCACTGCTGTCACGTATAGAGCACACTTGTGAGCCTACTTCAGTATACGCTGATGACAAGCACTGCTGTCACGTATAGAGCACACTTGTGAGCCTACTTCAGTATACTCTGATGACAAGCACTGCTGTCACGTATAGAGCACGCTTGTGAGCCTACTTCAGTATACTCTGATGACAAACACTGCTGTCACGTATAGAGCACACTTGTGAGCCTACTTCAGTATACGCTGATGACAAGCACTGCTGTCACGTATAGAGCACACTTGTGAGCCTACTTCAGTATACTCTGATGACAAGCACTGCTGTCACGTATAGAGCACACTTGTGAGCCTACTTCAGTATACTCTGATGACAAGCACTGCTGTCACGTATAGAGCACGCTTGTGAGCCTACTTCAGTATACTCTGATGACAAGAACTGCTGTCACGTATAGAGCACACTTGTGAGCCTACTAAAGTATACGCTGATGACAAGCACTGCTGTCACGTATAGAGCACACTTGTGAGCCTACTTCAGTATACTCTGATGACAAGCACTGCTGTCACGTATAGAGCACACTTGTGAGCCTACTTCAGTATACTCTGATGACAAGAACTGCTGTCACGTATAGAGCACACTTGTGAGCCTACTAAAGTATACGCTGATGACAAGCACTGCTGTCACGTATAGAGCACACTTGTGAGCCTACTAAAGTATACGCTGATGACAAGCACTGCTGTCACGTATAGAGCACACTTGTGAGCCTACTAAAGTATACGCTGATGACAAGCACTGCTGTCACGTATAGAGCACACTTGTGAGCCTACTTCAGTATACTCTGATGACAAGCACTGCTGTCACGTATAGCTTGCACTCCGATTTCATCAGCTGGTGTTGTACAATTCAAGCACACCAGAGTAAGACATTCTGCCAAGGGCCTACAAAAACAAAACAAACAAAAAAACATGTTTAGACATTTTTTTATAAGAAATTGGCAACTTGTGCAATAGCTGCTTAGTAGGTACACTTTGCATGGAGCTTACCTACCAATAAGAGCTCCTCACGCAGAGACTGGACATGAGCACATAGTGTCATCTGGTCATTAACAACAAGAGTAAAGCAAGATTTTATACACTGCGTAGTAGAGGCTTCTGTACATTACCAATATACCCCAGAGCCAGAAGGTTTTTTTTTCACTTTCTGGAATGAGATTTT